>NW_020837962.1:28525261-28593883 GCF_003676395.1 Aethalodelphis obliquidens
AAAAAAAAAAAAAAAAAAAAAAAAAAAAAAAATATATATATATATATATATATAGTATTGGTATTGCAACCTGTTTAAAAAATAAATATCTTACTTTTCAAAATAAACATTTAGCATTATTAGTATAAAATATATCTATACTGCACTCACATTGCCCTTGTTTATGCTCATGCATAGTACATGGAGAAATTATCCATTAGCTAAAATACTGTAGTTACTAATTTAGGATGTATACTCCCACATATTCTAGGTAATGGAGAGTTTCTATAAAATGTCTTGATTGTGAAATGTGTCAGTATGTAGTCTATTTCCATATGGTGCACTTAACTGAAATTTTCAGAAAAATGACAAAGAAAGAAAAAAATTGAAGAATTGTCACCTGGTACCATCCTCAGACATTTGAACAGAAACAAAAATGTCATGTTAATAAAGATGGAATAATACAAGTGTTTTAATTATCAACCCATCCTTGCATACATTCATGAAACATATCAAACATATTATTACAATGCATCTGAAAATAATTGTCTGATTTATGATTGATCAATAAAGACATACATGCTCTGTGCATATCAAAATCTTTGGGACAATAACACTTATGGAAAAATACAAAACAATACAATATCTCGCACACTGTATATTGTTAAAACTATATATCTCCTGCTTTTGGAAGAATCAGGCTCTGAATGGGTAGTACACATAATCATGATTGATGATTATTAATAATTATTGTGCTATGACAAGCAGTAGATACCAACCATTCTTACTACCTCACCCCTCTTTCTTCATCCACCCACCTGAACATTTCTTCCTTCTGTATTCACTATTTTAGTTAATGGTTTTACAATCTATAGATGAGATTTGCAGTATTTTGTTCAGCCAGAATCTGTTCTCCATTCTCTTGGAAACAGGACCCCAACTTTTCTCTAAGGAGCCCTTCTCCACTGTTCTCATTCATAAGCTTCAATCAGAGAATGGATGTCCATGGGCACAGGGATGAGTTGTTTTTCAATCCCTCTCAGGGAGCTCTGAAAGAAACAATGACTCTGCCTTGATTTCTTCCTCTCCCTTCTGTCGTCTCTCCAAAGAGAATTCATATGATGATCAATTTCTGTCTGTTCTCCTTCCAGGATGCCTCATAAAATCAATCCTCCTCCTTCCAAAGTCCCCACCACCCACCACTATCTAGGCTCATACCATCTTTCCCCAAGACTATTGTGGTCACTTTCCAATCAGGTCCACTGCTCTCTAATTCATCCTTCACAATGCTGATAGTGGCATCCACCTAACCTCCAAGTCAGAGCAATCCATTTTCCTTCTCTACATTTATCTGTGGATCCCTATGGTAAACATAAATAAACAAACAAAAAATATAATGACAACAAAAAAACCCAGAATGTTTAGTCTGGTATTTAAAATCCTATTTTTTCCTCTTGTTTTCCCCTCTTTCCAGATTTTCTTTTTTCCCACTGACTCTGCTTATGCTGTGTGTCCCTGCTCACTATTCTCAGGGCATAGTATATAATTCCATATCCCTATGAAACTGCCCATCTTGTCACTTTTGCCAGGAGATAATTTCACTCTCATCTCCACCTGTCCAACTTCTACATCAAGACACAGTTCAAAAATTGCTTTTTCTTCTCTGCCAGGACTTTTCTAATTGTGCCACCTAAAATTATTAAATTATGACTCATCTCCTCTATTCTTCACACCACAATGATAATAAGTACCGTATTATGACTTGTGTTACATTTCCACTCAGTAAATGTTAAATTCCTTAAGAGCAGAGACTAGACCTTACACGTGGTTTCCACTGTCCAGTAAAGAGAACTGTTTTATGCAAGACATTAATTAGCACAATCACCATGACCTGAATGTTTGCATAGATGAATGCATCATTAAAAAAAACAAAGAGTAAAGACCCACAATAAAAGACTTAACAATGTCCCATAAAAGTACTGATGCATTTCCCTGGGGTTTGATAAGGTGGTTGAGAAAATGGCTTTATTTTAATAATGCAGGATGAAGATGACAGTGTTCAGACTATTTCCACACCATACTAACTAAAGCACAGAAGTGCTATTGTCCCATTATTTTATAAAGACAACTAAATCAGAGAATTCAAGAACCAAGTAAGAACTGAAACAATTGACTCAGCCATCCATATCATGCTCCTGGAACAGTGATTATGCGAATAATATTTTTAAAGAGGGATGACCACATTCCATTTCTCTCTGCACTGCTTTTACCTCAAGTGACTTTCCTTTCCATCACTAACATTTTCATGTGGCTATTCCTCAACAAGCCCAGGAGAAGCTCTTACTTCACCTGTGATAAAGGAAGTCTTTTCTGTGCTTTGAGCGCACACCTATAAGCCAGTGATTTACCCTGTGCTTGAAAAGAATGGAAGATTGTAAAACAGTGAGTATCCTGCCACCAGAAGAAGTCAGAGCAGCCCCTCCCAGAAAACCAGTGAGAATCAGCAGAAAAGTGGCCATATGGTTAACGACTCCTTGTGGTCTGTGACTCAACTGAACTATCTGAACTTAACCTTAATAGGCATCGTGTGTCAAGACAGCTCGGAAAACCACAAATAGATCTGGGGTTCCCCAACTTACCAGCACCAAAGCACTCTACAAGCCCCCAATCCAGAACCGACAAGTCAAAAACCTGAACCAACCAGTCTCTGTCCCTTGTGAAATCTTAACCCTTTGTTAAGTCACGCCTTTGCCTTGGTTGGGGTGACGGTATTCTCAGGGACCATTTCCCTGTGCTTGTACCCATTTACAAGCCAATTCACAATTTTCTCTTACTTTTTCTCTGACACTCTGATGACTCATGCCACAGAATCTCACTCCTGTTTGTTGGATAAACTTTCCCTGCTTTGGCCAGTAGTAAACTCAGTTTAACATCCCCAGTCTTTATTCTGCTTTTATCACCAGGTCATTGTCCAAAGGGCTATAAGTTGTCACAACTATTTCAATTTAGGCTGACAGAGTAGTCCACGCCTCTTAGTTGTACAGATAACTCAGAGTTTTGGTACAGAGGTTAGTTGTAGCCACTTGGGCTGAGCAAGGTGTGCATGCACCCTTGATTAGCAGCAGGATGAAGCATGTCATAGTCAGTTGTTGAAATTATTGGCAACAGTCACAGTTCAAATGTGGCTGAAATTTGCAACAAACTCCGCAGCCCCAATGCCTCTATTCACTCTAGTATGAGTCCTCTTATTCATTTAACCAGTTAGAACCAGACAATTGGATCAATAAGGCACTAAACAATACTCTTTCTGGTATTTATCAACATTTGAAGAGAGAACCCTTTAGAAACATTGGAAGCATCACCTTAATTTTGTTTTAATTAAACTGTTACGATTGTAAGCTACCAAAAGTGTGTCACACTATCCACAAATCTTTGTCCAAAGAATACTTTGGTGCATATTTATGAATGTAAAGAGTCACCATTTTACCAGGAAACTATTATCTTAATATACTTTTTCTCTCTGTACACATGATATGATATATAAGGAATGACGAAACATGATATTGAAGACATCTGAGTCATAGGTTTAACGTCTACATTTAAAAAGTGGCAATTTAAGAAACAAAATTACAGCTATTGGCTTTATAGACCCGAATTACTGGCATTTCTAATACAATAGTTATTACAGGACTATGAGATCATGAAGTATGAAACATTCACACTGGGTCAATGGAAAGGCATTAATTAATATAATCTTATAAAATTATTATTATTAACTATACTAATAATGAATGATATGAAGTACATTTAACGTACAGTTCTATCATCGGACTTATTTTCTATTATATATATTGTTATATAGTATACATTATACATTTCCATAGCAATTTTAAGCTGTAAAAGTTTGATTTTGTTGTCTTTTTTCATATGACAGATTTAGACTGGTAACAAAAATAACAAAAAATTTCCTACTTAACAGAATTGTAATTAGTTACACATTTTATTAATCATTCCATACTAAGTACAGAAATAAAATTATTTTCAAGCATTGTAATCTATAAACTATGCAACCTTTTCTTGTCTACAGATCAAAATTAAACAAATACAACTTTTAGAAGAAAAAGGAAAATAGTGAGATCACTTTTTTGAAGTATAACAGCATGAAGACTGGAAATCCATTCCAGTTATTTTATATATATATATATATATATATATATATAAATTTGGTTTATAGTGCATGTAGAAACATAGACAATCTAAATCAAAAACAAATATAAAAATTGTTTTATTCCATTCCCTCTTTTTAATGGTTCAGGAAACAGAGCGAATGACACACAGGAGAATGCATAGGCCCAGATCATGTGTCCCCTGACAGAAATCTTTATTGAATACTAAACTTCTAATCAAAATCATTTAAGTTAAATGTACTTTGAAAGGAACAGCATTAAAGAGATAGTAACACTAGGAAAATCCCTTGTTCTGTTATTTTTTAAATAAAATTTAGATTTGAACAATATACAAAGTTGTGTCTGAAAAAGAATTTAAAAAAAAAAAGTTGTCTGCTAATTTTGTCTCTCATCAATTTTCTAAATTCTAAGTTTTGCTTCCACTACTTTTTTCAAATATTCTTCATGATTTCTGCAATTTCTTGGCATTTCATAGATTGTATTTAAAATGCTTTATAAATATTTGGGTGGCAGTGGGGCAAGAGCAAAAGGGAAATAGCATTGGATCAAAATGTTGCCCTGCTATTTGGGGGGGGGGGTCATTTATTGTAAAATATAAATTCTCTCATCGAAGTAAATATCTTGAAAAAGATCTATATCAATGAGAGTAGAAAAGCTCTATATCAGCATTATTTAACAGAAATATAATGTGAGCCAAATATGTAAGTTTAAATGTTTGCATGGTCACATTAAAAAAAGTAACAAGAAACATATAAAATTAACTTTAATGCTATATTTAACTTAAACCAGTACAGCCAACGTGCCATCATTCCACCATGTAATCAATATAAAATTGTTAAAGAGATATTATACATTTTTTTTTGGGGGGGGGAGGTCGCGGGCCTCTCACTGTTGTGGCCTCTCCCCTTGTGGAGCACAGGCTCCAGACGCGCAGACTCAGCGGCCATGGCTCACGGGCCCAGCCGCTCCGCGGCATGTGGGATCTTCCAGGACCGGGGCATGAACCCACGTCCCCTGCATCAGCAGGCGGACTCTCAACCACAGCACCACCAGGGAAGCCCTACATTATTTTTTATATTAAGTATTTGAAATCCAGCATGTATTGATATTTTATGCCCACAGAACATTTCAACTCATGCTAGCCACCTTCCAAGAGTTCAATAGCCCCATATGGCTCGTGGCACCTATATTGGACAACATAGCTCCAGATGATTAATTGTGATAAATCATGATCTTGCTAGGACTCCAGTACCACTTTAGAGCTGGTCAAGACACTTGTGATACCACAACAGGCCACCGAAGCACAGTGACCTTCCCCTCACCATTGATCTTAGGTGGGTGGGTGAAAAACATTTACTTCTTAATATTCATCAACAAGTTGTTATGTAGAAATAAAATGGCAAAAACCAAAATTAGAGAAATTAGGCATTTACTGTACAGATCTAGGTTGAATTTCCTTTACCTGGCCCCAGCCAGAAAACTTTTCCTGAGAGCCTTTTCTCAGCACTTGCTCCCAAATTCCATCTGCCCTCTGTTTACTCTCTCCTGATGGACTATTCCAGTATCTCCAGCCCCCAGCACATAACTATGTCTTGATAGATTCCTGTGTCTGTTACACTAATCTGTGTTAATCTCTAAATAGGAGTGGAAGAGATAGAACTTGGTGTCCCTTCAATGAAGATAAATTTCATTCTAGACATGTATTGTTCTTACTCTGCTTACAATTAATTGGCAGGAATACTGAGTGTTCAGGAGAATCTTCTATATCAAGTTCTCTATTCCATCATGGAAGGCTTATTCAACCTCTTGATATAGTCTTATTTAGTGAAGAGTAAAACTTACTTCTTAAACGTTAAAATTTACCAACTGTTAAAGTATTCTTTTACTATTCAAAATGATATCTCATGGGTGCTGCAAAGATGTTAGTAATTATCATTGATTATCAATGTTACATTATTCTATGGAAAAACTAAGGGCATAAATATGATTTTTCAAAGAGACACAACATGCTATTCATGTCTTCATCTGAAGGACAAATATAGAGAAGGAAGTAAATCTGTTTATGTATTTTTTGTGCAAATATTCAACTTTTTAAAAAATTTTTATTGGAGTACAGTTGACTTACAATGTTGTGTTAGTTTCAGGTGTACAGCAAAGTGAATCAGATAGATAAATATATATGTATATACACACACATATATATACCCATTCTTTTTCAGATTCTTTTTCCATATAGGTTATTACAGAACATTGAGTAGAGTTCCCTGTGCTATACAGTAGGTATATCTATTCTATATATAGTAGTGTGCATAGGTTAATCCCAGTCTCCCAATTTATCACTTCCCCCCCACGTTTCCCCTTTGGTAACCATAAGTTTGATTTTGAGATCTGTGAGTCTGTTTCTGTTTTGTAAGTAAGTTCATTTGTATCATTTTAAATTAGATTCCACATATAAGTGATATCATATGATATTTGTCTTTCTCTGTCTGACTTACTTCACTTAACATGATAATGTCTATGTCTATCCATGTTGCTGCAAATGGCATTATTTTGTTCTTTTTTATGGAAATCTGTTTAAATATATGAATGTTTGTCATTGGCATGTCCATCTGGGAGTCATCAATGATGAGTTTTCAGGGTACAGAGATGTACTCAAAAGAGTACTTATAAATATAAGTCAATCAGTGTTAGTTTAGTCAAGTTACTTAAGCTCTTTCATCCTCCATTTCCTTATCTGTGAACTTAGGAAAAGAATAATGCCTAACTCACAGGACTATAGTGGAGGCTAAGTTAGATAAGGCATAGATCATGCTTAGCAAGGGGATGGACACCTGGTAAATGCTTGAGAAATGGTAGCTCTGCATATAAACTTGTTTGATTTTTTAAAAATGAGGTAAAATGTGGAGTAGAATAATGATAGATAATGTATCTGTTCTCGTCTAAAGTTGGAAAAAATGTGAATCATGCTGATGACTGTTCATTTTACCAGAACTTAACACAATTTGAGACATATTGTCACTCTAAAAGGAGATTATGATTCTATTTCCTGCCAAGTCATTGGGTATAGATAGGTGACTTGGTGGCCCTTATTCTTTGAAATACCCTTGTTTACTGTCCAAGGCATCTCTGGTCCTTTTCTGTCTAGAGACACCTATGCTGACAGAGGGAGAAGTTTAGAGAACAGAATGTGGAGTCAGACTCAATGACTGATGCCCTATCCCTGTCACTAACTCTCAGAATCACCTTCAAACATCATTGGGATCTGGAGACTTCAAACTTCATCCATCTTTTACACTCTTTAGAACCTAGACAGTAGCTCAAAGGCTTGGCAACCTAAGGTGAGCATTGTTTGAAGAACTGTATCAAAGTATGCATGTTTTTATCAGATGACCTTCTAATGATTATAGTAATGACCTCACTGTAATGAACATTTGGGAGGAAAGGTTAGGTGAATTATAGGCAACTTATGTGAGTTTCTTCTCACTGGGCCAGGAACCTAAGCTATCTGCTCACAGAGTTGGATCTAGTCTCTATCCCTTTGTATCTGTTTCAACAAATAAAGAACAGTCACAGCCCACTGATTTATTTGTTCTCTTAAGTAAGTTTTAAAAGCATCCACCTTCTTAAGTACATCATTAGCTTTCTTAGGAAGACCTTTTCTTGCATATAACACAGTAGTAACCTATAAGTCAATCTAATACAAGTGATTACATTCACAAAATTATTGGAAAGCAGATACATTTCTAAACTCATTTAGCAGCTTGACTTATTCATGGCTATAACTACCAGTGTCAAGGCAATATGGTCTCTCTGGCAAAAATTAATTGGAGTCAGACACTCTGGTGATAGATTCTCACTTTAAATTTAGTGAGCTTCAGTCTCCCCCATATGTAACCATGATTAATCTTTCCTTCTCCATGTACCACATATAATTGTTAGGAGAGCCACATGAGAAATCGTTATGCACCCTAGAGATAGAAAACAATAATATTATTTTTTCACAATTTGAGCTTATTTTTTTACATTTTATTTAATCACAACATGGCGTCTCTTTGGATAAATGAACAAAGATTCATATAAAAATATGAATTTCTGATTTCAAAATGGGGGTTTAATGAGGCCACTTAAAAATAATATTCCCTTTTTAAAAATTTTGTCCTTTTCTTTCAAATATCTTGTGTGTATTGTCCCAATTTCCTTCACAAGGAAATTACTCTTTGGAAGTAGGTAGTGCAAACATTATTATTTTCATTCTTCAGATGTCGAAACTGAAGCAAGGCAAGCAATTTAATCAGCTTATTTTTCCACTAAACAGCAATGACAACAACAAAATCAGCCTTGCAAGAAATTTCCACTCCAACACTCATTTTCTGCTTTCATAATTTTTCCAGGGTCAGATTCTTATAGCAATTTTCTAAGTTCATAATTACCTTAGTTGCATGCACAATTTGGGTAGTTAAGTAATTACTTGATTTGCACATGCAAATACTGCAATCATTGGCATATAAAAATAATGGCCTTTAAACATTTAGGCCCAATGGAGGACAAATGGTCAGGAAAATTAAGATTCCTGTGGTTCCCAAAAGGGATAACTATGAACAGAAAACATTATAAGCCATTCTCAGCTATTTAGAGAATCAGCTCTCTTCTTTAACCTAGAGAAAAGAAGCAACATGGTGGTGTTCTAATTTCAAACTCCTCCTCTCTATTCAAAGAAGATTTCCAAGTACCAATAGACTATTTGGAACTATGAAAAGTCTGAGCTTAGATCAGAACACTTGAGTGTAAAATACAGTTCCCCCATTGGAGGGGTTGGGGAGATTTGGACAAATCACTTAATCCTAAACCTTCTGATGCTAATCTCTAAAATGTGGATAATAATATCAACCTTATAGGGTTGAAAAGAGGAATAAATGAGATAAATTACATAAAAGTATTCTGTAAACTCTGAAACCCTGTATAAATAAAACAGATTTTTCACTAGCCCAATAAATTCATGAGAATTGTGGGCTTGCTACAGTTTTTAAGGGATATTTAAAGGAAAACTGTTTTACATATGAAGCTGAAGATAGCACATTAGCTGAAAATGTAGCCAGAGAAATGTATGTGAATATTGTTCAGAACTGTCTAAATTAAAGTTGTAAGGCATCAGAAAATGTTACTTTTATTAGAGACTTTGCATTATTTTATGGAGGATAATTAACAGAAATATTTACCAACTTTTGATATGGTCAACTTATGAGAGGGATGAAAAATGAACTGTGGTACAGGCTGAAAGATTTTGCAAGAGATGTGATTTTAGAATCATCACACTTCATCCAAATTTGCTCACAAAGAAAAACCACATTGATGAAAATGTGTGGCCTCTCATTTCCAACATCCTTCTTCTAACTCAGAAGCAGCATGATTCCATGGCAAAGGAGTGGCTTTGGAGACAGGGAGATATTATTATGCTCTTGTCCCATAACTAGATGGGTGCATGCATGGATCTGGCAAGATACTAACACTTAACCTCTTAAACTCTTTAGTTGGCAAATATCTAAAACATTCTCAAATCCCTAAAGTGCAGCACAGAGGGAGGTCACAGACAGCCTGATCAGGATTCTAACCATATCACTGAGACCCAGTTACTTTCTGTCTCTCAGATACATCCAGATGGCCACATCTTGTGGAAGGATGGCAGAAGTAACTCCAGCCTATTCTTCTTGACTTGAGGATGGAGGGAAAGAACAACTGTGTCTTTTCTACTTTCCATAAAAATGTGTACTTTATTTCATTGGTGCTGATTGGTCCAAACGTAATCACAACAACCAGGGCATCTGAAGGACTTTGACCATAACAGAAGACTTATGCAAAATTTTGGCAGAGGGATGGTATCCCCAGAGGAATTCTGCATGTGCTTTTCCAGAACTCCAGGAAACAGACACTGGTGGAGAAACAATAGATACCCACAACAATCGATTTGGGGATAAACCTAGCTGAGGGCGTGACAGCAAGTAGGAGGGCTTCTTTGATGACTTTTCCAAGGCTTGTGGTTCCAAAGTTCTCATCTTCACTTTTATCACCTACTCACAAGGAGAATCTGCATTCATCAAATGTTTCCCCTCATCCGGGGGCCACAGACACTTCCAATTCCAAAGGAAAATTACACAGTTCCCTGGAATGTGTGAGACACATTTAAAGATAAAGCGATTTGGGGTCATATCCCACACCTTTCACTTGGTGATTGCATGCCTTTGTGGAAATTGCTGACCTCTTTTTGCCTTAAGAATCTTCACAGTGAAACAGGAATAATAACACCTGTTCTGAGGGTCATGGTAAGGTCTGGAGACACATATGAGAAGATCGTGCAACAGTTCTGCTGCAGAGTGGGTGTTCAATAAATGATCATGATCATTCTGCACAGTTTCGTCCAGGTCTTATGATCTATTTCTTGGGTTTTCCTCTCCTGTCCTCACCACCCCACCCCATCCAAATGTCAATATTCGAAGTGGCCCTCATCTGGCTTTCTAGATTTGCCAGAAGTCAGTGGTCCAAATGGAGCTAGAGGCACAGCACACTAGTTTGTGAACCACTGTATGGGGAATCACTGCGAAGACCAAGAAAAGAAGAGTTGCCATTATAGAACAAATCCTTGTCACTCTTGCTGTTGCAAATTCTCTAAAGTGCTGAAATGCACATGCAAATTCAGAGAAAGAACCGAATTCAAGGGTTTATGAAATGAGAGCTCTGTAGGGAATTTGGCCCAATAAAAACTAGCTGTTCCTTATTTATCAGCAAATGACCAGCTGCAGCAGGTCGGCCTGAAACCTCTTGCTACTTGACCTCATCAGCAACCACCCCGTAATAAGTTACCATCGCTTAATTAGACAAGGGAGTTTTCAAATGTAATCTCTTTGCACTCAGCAGGCCCTGGGTCAAACAGAATCTGACTAACCTACAGCTTGTGTTTACACAGCTTCCAGCAGTTCAAAAAGCCAAGGGAAGATCAGAAGCTTATCTTCCAGCCAACAGGGGAGGGAGGGTAGGTGGAATTTGACAGAAGGTTGTAATCATCCACATTGGGGGATGAGGGGAAAGCCTGCTCATCTGTTTGTAAGCGTGTTAGGACAAGATGTTACATTTCTAGAAACCCGGATGCAGAAAAAGGTGGGCAGATGCCATTCTTGTTTAATTAAGAAGGAAAGTAAAAATCTAATGTAAGTCCAGCTCTGTTGGCTGGGCCTCCTCTCTGGGGAAGGAAGGGTGGATGTGCGGAGGCTGGAGGAGAGGCTGGACACGGTGGGATGTGCTGGCCGGCACGTGGCAGCTGTGCCTGGTGAATCCTATTCTAGCTCATGGCCCTGTGTCCCAGCCCTTCTGGAAAATTACCTCCAAATAACAGATCACGAAAGAGCAACTCCAACAAGCCCTATAATTTAGTCCCAAGAGGAAATTCTTCATTCATCAAGTGTCCAGGAGGCTAAATTAGTTCTCTACCCACGTGGGCCCTGGTTGGCAATTTCATGCGAGGGTGAGCCCTACCTTGGGGAGGAGTCCAGCCAGAGGGATGGCAGCCAAGGCCAGCCCAGTGCCCAGCTAGGTCAGACCACATTTTGTGCCACAGATTGGGTAAAGTTCCTGGGGAATATCTCTGGGACTCAGTCCCTCTCACAATTTTTTTTTTTTCAGATGCACATTTTGGGGTGTTTGTGGGGGAAGAGCAAATCTACCTCATCTCAGTCTGAGGTTTCACTGGAGTGTTCTTCACCAGAAGGCAGATCATACTTTCCCGAAGTGCAAGCTGAGATCGAAGCCAAAGATAACCTTTGAGAGAATGCTTCAGTTTCATTCTCAGTTGTTAAACTGATATACAAAATAATTACAAATACACAATTTTTTTTTCTTATTTGTTGTTTTGTTTTTGATTCTGCTTTTGTTCTGTGAATCATCACAGCCTGGAGTCCAGATCCACTGTTAGTGCACATTAAAAACAGAACAAAACACCTTAGAAGACATTTAGAAGATGGGTATGTTTGAGAGGACATCTCTTTTCCTTCAGCCAAATCTTTATTTTTATGGATGTTGTTGTTTCTTTTTTTTTTTTTTTTTTTTTTTTAATTGAGAGGTAGCTGAATTCCTCAGCTGTACTGAATGGTTCCAGAAGTCTATAAATAAACCAGAAGTTTTCTTTATGCCAAATCAACAGGTTGCCTAAAACAAGATACTTTTTTACATTCCCTCCATTTTAAGAATGACGTTGCTAAATTTGGACGACATTCTGAAGTTAAAAATCTTGTTTCTCTTCTTAGAAATCTGATTCACTGCCTCCATCTAGGAATCTGAATAAAAAGACTTGCCTCTCCTCCTGCTATCTTTGCAGTAATCTCAAAAATGCTGGCCTCATTTGTATTTGCAAGACTTCTTTATGCTTAGATTTTATGAGTAACTACTCTCTATATAAAATCAAGCCTGCTTTGTGAATTCACTAAGCATTACTGGCAGGTTTGAAAAGAAGGTTTACTAATTCGGGGAGAAAATGATTCTGCAGAAATAGAACATATTACACAAAGAGTAAAACAACAGTTCAAAAGTAAAATTAGATTTAAAATACTACATTTTATATATATCACTAAGTTCAAATAGGACTATGCAAATAGAGTTGGTTGATTTGTACAACTTTGCCAACCTTTTTTATTTCCTGTTTTCTGTTCCCAGGTGCCCATAAAGACTGATGCTGGTGTTACACCCCTAAATTTGAACTCACAGAATGTAAAAATGGGTCAGCTACTCCAAGTACAGAATTCTCTGCTCTAAAACAAAACAAAACAAAAATCTCACTAAAAAAATACTTTAAGTTACACTGAAGAAATCCCTTAAAAAGATTGGAATGCATTTTTTATCAGTTGGGAAGACTAATAAAAATAGTTGACATATACACCTTCATTCAAGGTGTTCATGTCAAATGAGGCATTTCTGTAATTGAAGACTTACCTGCCTTCTTAATTGCAATTTTTTTTTTCCCTTGGGGAGAGTGGGCAAGAAGAGGACTCAGAACTCACTACTAACCATGCATGTTCAGAGCAGAGGAGAAGATAAAGCTGAATTCATTGCTTAATCACCTGGGTGTCCTGAGCTTAAGATGTATTTGACAATTGGCCATTTAAATGGCAACCAGAGGCAGGGCTATTGGTTAAGTCTGTGGGATAAGCCAAGAATCAGAAGATTTACAATTTTGCATTCATTAAAAGTCAGATACAAATATTAGAGCATAACCCCGAGTGTTCTTGATCCACATCTGTAAAGACTGTAAATCCCAGGCAGACAAGGCCAGGGACACAACAGAGAAACAGATCCTGAGTATGTCAACGGGAGGGTGAAAGTCGGGAGAAGGCCAAAGTCTCTGTCCTCCTCTGACCAGTGCATCACCCGTTTCTCAAGTTAGACATTTGACATTGAGCAAAATCTCTACACATTTTAATTTTCAGGCACGAGGTCTCCTCTAAGAAAAAGCTCATCAGCTTGTGATGAAATGAAATATGTTGAAGCAGGACATCTTCCAGCTACTAAGAGAAACTTGTGGATATGGAAGCAAGTCAAGCTGTCTCAATATAATTTTGCAACTGATACTTTCATTCATTTCATATATAATCACTGGGGGTATATTGTATATCCAGGAACTGTTCTATGTGCTGATAACATGCTAGAGAATAAGGCAGATAAAATACCTGGGGTTTTTCTTTAAAATACCTGGGGATTTTCTTTAAGTGGACTGGAGTGTTTTCAAGGATGGTGGGGAATACAAAGTAAACAAGAAAATAAATAAGTCAACAAGATCAAATCACATAAGGAACATAGTGATGGCCAGAAATTGACTTGACGATTATTACAGATGGATGCTCATGGAGGACCTTTCTTGGGAGATGACATTGGAGTTAAACCTGAATGACAAGAAGGTGTGAACCATGTGAAGACCTGGGGGTAAGAGTGTAGGGAGAGGAAACAGCAAGTGTAAAGGCTGAAAGGCAGGAATGAGCTTGGTCTCTTCTGGGAATGTGGAGTGGGCTCGTGTGGCTCCTGCTTTGTGAGGAAGGAGAAGTGATACCAGAGACAAGCAAGGGCTAGAGCAGGCAGAGCCCCAAGAGACTATGGAATGGTCTTTCCTTTTTTTTTTAATGCCATGATGAAGTGCTGGAGGGTTTTAACTTGGGCAATAGCATGATATGATTTAGAATTTTGAAAAATCACTCAGGCTACTCTGACAGAGTATATTAAAGGGGGACATGGTGAAGAGACAAAGTTGTCACAGTGGTTGAGACAAGCAAAACTGGTGCTTATACAGGAGCCATGGCAGTGAAAACATGAGTCAATGCTTGCAGGATAGATTTTATTTTAGTAACAAGGGTAACTTTTTGTTGAGAAGCAGGATGTCACACATGAAGGGAAGGGTCATTCAAAGATTTCTGTTTTGAGAAGGACTATTTGCTTCTTTCTACCTAATGATTTCTGCCTATTCCACCCACTGACAGAAGAAAAACTAACAAAATTCATTCATGGGGTCTTCTCTTAGTGCTTACCAGTCTATAATTCAACAGAATTTCATATCCTATGATATATTTCAAATAAAAATGGTATGTTTCTTTTAGGACAATAAAAGACCGTGATATATGTGTCTGTTTAAAATTTTCAAATAAAAGCTTGGCAGTCATCACAAGACACAAGCAATTTCATTTCCCAATACATTCCTTTAAATGACATTCTGTTGAATAGGAAGAAAACCAAAATGATGATCACTCTCGCCATAAATTGTGGAAATAAGAAAATGGTTTTCATGCAGAGCTGATCAGCATTGGGCACAGAGGACGGAGATGTCATGAGAACCACCAGCATGAAAGAAACACACACAGAGCCTGGGTCCACCGGTCCCTGAGGCATTTTGACCCTCACGGAGCTTGTGGATAGGCAGGTGCTCTGCCACCTTTTGAACCAGATGATGTTTCCAAATGCTTCATTTGTTGCCTGGTCATGTGGCAAGCTCTTAGGAACAGTGCTCTCTAGCAGAGACAATAATGTGAACCACGTATGTACATTTACGTTTTCCAGTAATCAACAAAAGTTTGTTTAAGTGAAATTAATTTTACTAAAATATAATATTTAACCCAATGTTTCCAAAATACTATTATCTCAACATGTGATCAACATGAAAATTATTAATGTCATACTTTACCTTTTTTTACATACTAAAACTTTGAAGTTTGATGTATAGTCATCTCAGTTGGTCTGGTCACATTTCAAGTGTTCACCAGCAACAGATGCCTAAAGACTACTGCATTAGACATCAGAGCTCAAGAATACATATATAAAATTTCCCGTCAGCAACAATATGTTCTCAAATATCCAAAAAGAAAATAACTGATGTCACCTCATAAACATGACCCATTGGTAGCCCATAAAGAGGAGCTAGTAATTGCCCAAAGATCTGTGACAATGTAGCATAAGAATGGCAACTTTGACCTTTGAGAAAATATGATCACATTTTAATAACTCATGGCTTCATTTGGACTGTTTTTTGAGGGTTCAATGTGTTGCTTTATTACACTTGAAACCAAAAGGATACACACACACACAAAAGAAAAGTTGAAAGCTGATTTTTTTATTCCAATTTTTTAAAAAAGGATGAAACTGCAAAGGAACAATAAAATTATCCCTAAAATATTTGTCAGAGCTCCTGAAATGTCTATATCTGGACTGACTTACCTTTTCATGTTTAAATAATTATAACTGGACCATCTCAAGGAGGAGAATCTGTATGACAAGATTACAGCTGGGTGCCAAGGAATGTATTTTGGCATTGCCAGGCTGCAGATAAGAAAATCATAGCCAGGAGGGTGAAATGATCCCTTTGGTACCACAGTAAGGGCAGATGTGGCAGACAACTGAAATAGTACTTGCCTCCTGACCCCCAGGCTCTGCATCAGCATCAGCAGCATTATCGCCACCTTGCCTGTCCTGGGATGCATGTGATGACCCAAGTCTTTGCAAGCCGAGAGGTTTTGTGAACCTCTCATGCAATGTGACATGAACTGATGATACCAGTTTAAGTATTTTTCCAAAGTCAACTTAAACACCATTTTTACACCTATAATTTATTGAAACTGTAGTAACTCTGGCCAATTATGGATAGATTTAAGTAAGGAGAACTTTCTGAACTAACTCACCCTGAAAAGACAGAGAGAAGTGTGTCACAGGGATAGAAACATCCTCAGAGTGGAGGAATAATCCATGGATCTTTTTGACAACAAATCAGAACTTCTAGCTTAGAGAAAGTCTTCTCCTCCTACAATGTGACCAGTGAAAATGTATTTTCTAGGAACACAGCTGAAGACTTCACTATTTTTGAGAGCCTGAAAGCCTCTCATAGGGCAATCAAGAACTGACAATAAGTCAGAAACAAATTTTTGGCATCCCTAGAATGGCAGGTAAATATATGAATAGCAAGAACATAAAGATTTTTCTCAACCAAACCAATGTTTTAGTAAATGAATGAATCAGTGAATCAATGAATGAATAGACACAAACACACACACATACTAGCATTTAGAGTTAGTCACTAGTCATGGTTTTTAGACCCTTTTACTTTACTTAGATGTATTTTACAAGGAACTGGAGTTTGCAGAGTAAAAGCCTAATACAGTAGCTAACCTACTTGGCTGGGAAAAGATTACTACACATCCTCTCTTTTTCTAAATGCTAAAAATAATAATTCTTTTCACAAAGAAAAACTTGATATATCAAAGAATCATATTCTCAGTGATGAAGAAGCAGATTGAAGTAAAATGAGCTTGAATCTGGCGGCAAGTTTTATTTGGTTTCCACTATCTGGGGCAATAACCTACACTCTCTAAAATAATAAGGGTGAAGTAAAAGCATCTCTATTCACCAATACTCTTTGCAATGCATAACTAATAGGCAATTCCTAAGGCACTGTTCAGACCATGACCTTGCATGAGGGGATTGTCTGGGGGAGGAAAAGCTGCACTTTCACAAAAAGTGAGATGGAACTGATTTTACTCTTCCTCCTTTATTCTTTTCTTTGCTTGGAATATCCAAGGCCCCAAACTCAGAAATCCCTATGGATTGCCAATTGCAGGTCAATTTCCCTCAATCTGTTCTAAGTGATCATTCAGTCTCTACTTGAATACCCCCACTGCTTCTCAAGGTATTTTTTTGTTCGTTTGCTTTTTTGTTTTTTGTTTTGTTTTGTTTTTCCCTTTCATGGAGAGCTCTATTCATTAGAAAGTTTTAATTTATGTTGAATCAAATTATTTCTATTTATAACATATATCGACCGGCCTTAATTCTTAGTAAAGAATGTACAAAGATAGTCCCTCATTCCAGACTCTTGGGGATAGCTGTAGCTGACAGAGAACAAGTATATAACACAATTCCAGCACTTAAGAAAGCTGCAATCTGAGGAGAAAGGCAGAATTAACAATTAGTGAAAACTTAGCAACTGAAAGGGGTCTATGGCTCTGCATGCAATAGAATTAAGGGTCCATAAAAGACGGGAAAGGTAAGGAAGATAGCATAGAGAAAAACAAGCCTAGATAAACAGAAGTAAAATAGAGAACCTCCCCGGATACAGCAGAAGGAAGAGCAAGAGGCAAGACAATTGCAGGGATTTGGATAAACTGCATGTCAAACACAAAAGAACACTTAGTAGACAGACACCTGTGATACAGATAAAATGTTTTTCATTAATGGAGTGATGTGTATGGCATTTAAAAAATCTGGCAGGTCTAAATCATTTTAGGAATGATGTTTCTAGAAGAATATGAATTTAATACAAGTATTGTACATTTAGTTCTGTTTTATTTTTCAATTAGCTTTATACTTACTTTGGACAGCTGTATGGCACATGCATTAATTTATCTTGTTTCAAATTTTTAAGTATTGATATATCTGAAAAACTTTTCTTATCCAAAGCATGTATTTCAAACATATTTTACATTCTTGTTCCTTCAATACCTGTCAGCAGTCAGATACCTAAATTCCTCATCTTACTGTAACTTGTGGAATCATGTTCACATATGCCATGTAGGGTAAAAAAGTTGTAGCCAATCTGCTTTTGATTTAAAAGAAAGGCTTGCTTTAGTCTCAAGTCCAGTCTTTCTAGCTGATATGACAGAAGCTACAATAGCCACAAATATACAATATGAATGCATTTTTCCTACTACATCCAAAAAGATGGTGAACATCTCTCTAAAAATTTATTTTTCAGCTCATCTTCCTTTTCTCCATTTGAAATCAAATGGCAATAACTTCTTGAGGAGGTTGGCAGTCATACAGATGCTTAAATTAAAGAAAGAGTACAAAATTGTCATAAAACCTTTGGATCTCTTAAGATCTTTGACAAGTCAGGTATAAATGAGTAGATGCAGGATTGAATAGGCCTAGGTTTGAATTCCATTTTTGCTATTAATTAGGTTATATGAAGTTGGGCAAGCCACTCTGAGGGCCAGTTTCCTGATCTGTAAAGTGTAGACAATTATGGTGAGGAATAAATAAAACATTCATATTAGAAAAGGACCTTACAGAATGCCTGGCATATTATAGTTATTCCAAGAACAGCTTTATTCATTTATTCACTCACACATCTCCATTAATATAAATAAAATATATACCCAGTTATTTCTAAATTATTTTGGATCAAAATAAAACTAAAGAAGTAGAATGAAGGCTTATGTTGAAACTGTGTGGAAAAAGTGCAATGTATGTTTGCCACATACTCTGCTTCTGACTTCCTATCTCAAATGACTAGGCCTTTTGGGCTGGCTTCAGTCTTTTAAACAGGGATACCATATGCTTTGTTCTAATATTGATATCTGGAGTCAAGGATGAAATCCTGGATATCTTCTGAGGAGAGTTTTGGGTGACTCAATGGTGAGTATAAGGAAAGACTGGCACTGAATCTCTCACTTGGAAGAAGTTGACCATATTTCCAAGGGAATGTTGTAAAATATGGTTGCCTAGAGGCAAACAATTTAATTCCTAAACCATTTCACTTACTTTTTGCAAGTCAGATTTGCCTCACAAATGCTAGCAAAAAATAAAAATGTTCCCTAATATATGATACGGTGTTCCATTTACCATCCAGCTCTCAGGTAATTTTAGTCATTTGTTATTCCAAAAAATTCAGAGAATTATTGTCTTATGGCTTCAAATCTGATCTGGCCTCCAATTTCTGGTCCTTACATTGGCTATTCTTCAGAAATGGTTCCCAATGGCTTTATTTTTATTCTTTTATTATCCACTGAAAGCCCCAGTTCTAAAACCACCTCAAATGCTTTATATTTAATGAAGTTTACAGAACACATCCATGAATAACCTGTAGTTTAAGATTTTAACTCAAAATATTATAATATCCCAGAATTTTTTAAAACAATATACATGGTCCTAATCTATATCTATGTATCTATATATCTAGATATTCATACATATGCATACACACACACATTCACACACAACTGTTACATAAATCTATGGCTGTAGAACTATTGTACATCCATCATTTAACATTGTGTAATTTTAGGAATGAAATGAAAAATTACACAGGTAATCTTAATAAATGCTCAGAAACCTTGAAATAATTTGTGTAGCCTTCTATATCATCAGACTTTAGCTCTTGAACCTTAAATGGCTATTGTTTTTATTTTTAATATAAATGAAAAAAGTTAAAGAACTATTTGTCATTTCTTTCTTTCCTAGACTAATATCGCCACGTGGGTTGTAAGACCAGGATTTTGAGTGGGCAGTACAAATGAAGGGCTAGAGAAATCTTTAGCACAAAAAAATCACTTGTGAGTCTATATCCACGACTTCAAGAAGTTAGGAATGAACTTTATCTCAGCCAGGCCGACAATGATAAGATTTCAAAAAGGAGGGAAGATTGACCACCCACAGCCCAGCTGTCTCCGAATCAGATCCAGCCAGACTTGCAAATACCACTATCACAGTACAAGTAGCACCTCCAAACTGACTGTCCTGTTGATTGGCAGGCCCTCAGGGAGTTTTATCTAATTGCCTAAGAACAGGAAGGAAAGGAAAACACACATTCATTTTCATGTAAATGTAGACAATTTTTACTTTGAGCCTGGGGTGGGGGAAGGGAAACTCACACTGTTTTTACTTGGAGCCAATATGCTCCAAGTGGAATATCTCTTGCAATTTGATTTTTTCTTTTCTTTCAAAGATTGCCTGAGAAGATACTAAACTGAGGACCTCCCCTTGGAAAACTACCTGGGAGCTGAAGAGACACGTCTCATCTCCATGTGTATGAATAATACCGAAGGTGACAGGGTGGCAGCTGACAGCCCAGGAAGTGAATGACTCACTGCCTTTGTTTGTTTCTGTTTTGTCAGCAGAGCAAAAACATCAAAATTAACCTACACAAAGAAATCGATAAGTGACCTATCATCCATGTCGAGGACCTGAGTGTCTCATTGCCACCATCTCTCCCATCTCTATTATTAAATGAGTCAATGGTTGAAAAACTCCAAATGTCTCATATGGAGTTAAATTGGATGTTAAATCACCTTAGTCTCATTGCATATGGCAATAAAGGAAGACCTGAGAAGGAGCATGCTGGTGTTGAGAGAAGTGAGAAGTTTGAGGGACACACCATACTCTAGCAAAATCATCCTATAAATTGAGAATGTGTTACACTCCCACACAGACACATTTTTTAAAAGAAAATAAATTTAGTTGCTGAAAGACACAAGCAATTCCTCTCTGCCACTGATCAGTTTGCTGGAAGGACACATGCTTTGTGGCTAGTAAATATCATCTTTTTAGTTTTAAAAATATGTCAAATTACTTGCCAGTAAAGCATGATGAAACCTTTACCACTTAACTCTCCAAAAGCATCTAAAATATCCAAAGATTTAATAAATCATTGCCAATATACTCATACATCCAACAAAAGTAATCCAGGAAACACACCAACACCTTCTCAGACAGAATATTATTTAGGAGATTTGTTCTTACATGGCCATGTTGTATGTTATGTTGAAAATATTTCAGATTTTACCTCCTCACCATTTAGATTCATAGATGCTATTTTTACCTTCTCCAAGTTTCCTGGATGACTGAAGTCCTTACAGTTTTCAGTTAGTCATATCCCACATTCTACTAATTTTCAGATACTTGGAATAAGGACAGTGATTGAGATCATGATGAACTTTTGAGGCTGAAGTCCTATCTTTATCAATGAGGACATAGTTACTATTTTATGAGTCACCCCAAACTACCTCTTGCCTTTGGTGGCAGAGAGTCCAGAGGGCAGATTTTAGAGCAGCCATTTTTGTTGTTGACGTAAGAAGTGGGAAAGTTATGAGTAGTTTTGACCATGTAACTCATTTAGACCTCACTTCCCATGTATGTTACAAATCTATTCTATCCTCCTAAAGTAGTTGGTTAAAATAAAGCTAGATAATTCTCTAACTCATCCTATGAGGGAGTCATCATTTGCAAGATCTTGGAAAGTCCCAGGTTAAATTCCACTGAAAGCCACAGCTCCCATTTGAAGCTCAAAACCAATTTAAGGGCCATCTAAACAATTTACAAGTCAACTAGCAGTGCTGGGAATAAAGTACAATTATCCTCTTCTTCCTGTGTCTTGAGGCACAGCTGCAAATGTCAACATTCAGCTACTCTCCAGCCTCCACTGACTGCACCTCCCTTTAATATGAACTTCCTTTTCACTCTTGGGAGATTAGCCAGCACACTCCTTGGTGAGACCCACTTTATATGGCCTATGATTGCAGTGCACAGGTTCATAAATGCCCAGGGAAAGAGCATATCTCCTGAATGACAACAAATTTCATGGTATCATGCATGAAGCTAATGATAGCCTAACCTCCATACCTCTAGTTCATCATACACCAAGAATGACACCTTTGGTCTAAAAACAAAGGATAGAGAATTGCTGAGAAAAAGAACACGGGGTTACAATGGAAGCTCCATTGAAAGAAAGCTTGCAAAGAAATTATAAAAAAATCAATATTGTGCTAAGAAACATAAGGACAAGTTCCCAGTGTAGAACTAAGTGCAACCAAAGGAGAGAAAATGAATGATTCACATGCCAGAAAAATAGAAACTCCATAGAACTCAGTCAGTGGCAAGCAATCAGCTCTGTGAAATGGATTTAACCATGTGCATCCCATGTTTTGGGGTACTTCCTGTTATCATGTTTCAAGCTAAAATATTATAAGTTATAGAAAAGAGGAGAAGAATTGGTAGCACTATAGATTTATAGCTGTTGTTCTGAAATTACTGTGTAGAGATACTCATGTAATAAGGCTCCTTTTCCACAATTTAATAATGCAGAATAAGGCAGATCATTTATATTACAGATTGAGGCTTAGAAACATTAAAAATATTTTACAGTTATAAGTAGTCCTAAAATAACAAAATTGTTTAATGTTGAATTGACATTTCTATATTATATTTCTACTATGTCCTACTTTATTATTCTATATTATACTATATATTTACTATTTATATATTACTATATATTATAATATAGTATAGAATGACAACATACTTTATTACTAAATGTATGTAATTATATTCTATAGCATAATTCTATTACTATATTCTGCTTCCTCCTCTTTGCCTGAGTTTAAAAGAGGAACTTCCAAAAGCTGAGAGACTTTCCTGGCACATAATTATCAGATAATTTTATTCTGCTCAATGAAGAAAGCCAATAGACACTGTAAAGCTAAAGGCATGCTTGAAGAGAATTCAGAGTGAAACTTTTCTGACATCACTGTCAAAGTCAAAACATTATAATTCTCCCATTTCATCATTTTATTAGAGTCTTTATGATATCAACAGCTACTTAACATATGACTTCTCTACATCAGACATTTTGATGACTACTGCTGGGTATATTCTAAACCTATAGCACCCACCCCCAATTCCACTCCTGACAAAACATATGAAAATGGAGTAACTTGAAAGTGTAAGTAGCTTGGCTTGGTTACATTAGTCCCGACCTGACCTGAGAGCTTAGGAATTGAGGTGAGATATAATAATTGGTAGATTATTATTGCTGGACTATTGTATTAGAAGGGGCTAGCATTTGATTTAAACTATAGAATTGGGAATGCCATTGAATTTCAGTACACAGTAGGAAATCTTAGTTGGGTCAGAAATTATTTTGAGTAAAGGGACAACCATGTAACTACGTCAGTTGACAGTTTCACATCGAAGAAGGCTAGTGAACATATGCATTTCTCTCCTCCCTCCCAAAACTCCGTAGGAAAAGTAAAATGAAGAGAATAAATTTAAGGCAGCAGTGGAAAACTGAAACGGCTACACCAACCAGCTCAAAAAATGAGAAGTATCCAGAAGATACAAAGCAGATGTGAAGCCCAAAATGATGAAGAGCTCACAGGACAACACAGGCTTAGACAGAACTGTTTTTTAGTATAGTAAAAATTCTTATCAGAAATTCATACTAACCAGATATTGAAACTTCAGAAGCAGGCCATAGTAAGGGTCAGTGGAATATGTTAGTGAACACCAGGGCAGTCTGATTCTCAAGGTAGCTGATGACTAAGACATTTGCCCTCAGGCAAAAGCCAAAAGACAGTGTTTCTGAATAAAGTTGGGGATCTGTCCAACAGTAATCCCAGAGATGTACTGGGGATTAGGGGAGGGAAGCAGTATGGCAGGCAAGTTTCTATCACTACAAAGAACAAGAGGGTTCTTTCTGGACACTCCATAAGGCAAGCTCTCCGTCCATTCCAAAGGAGAGCCACCTGACTGCATACCCATCCCTACCTGCCTCCTTCTCATCTTACCTGCCTCTTTTCAGAGCCAGAGAGCTTGTAATTTCTCTCAGAGTACAATTTTTTCCCCATTTGTGTCATGTGTACCTACTTCCATTACTGATATCAATAAATCAAGCCATCATTTGCAAATGTAAATTGATATGCCAGAATAATCCATTGAAGAAATCAGTATCCCAGAGATGCACAAACTGAACAGATCCAACTAATTCAAGAGAAAAGAGATAATCCAGAACATAGATGATAACTCTAAAATAAATGTAATTAGTCTTTTCAGATTAATTATAGTGTATATCATGGAAATACATTTGGGCATTGAGTGCACAAGTATCTGTATCTAAACATGATTCTCAGAATTTTTTTAGGTATATTAACGTTTACAAAGCACAGTCTTGATCACCTTTAAAATCCACCCAAGCTGAGGACCCTGATTCTATTTCAAGTGCAGTTCCTGGGTTTTATACTTCTCATCGGATACAAACAACTGCTGATGTTACACCAAGGAAAGAAATTAAAATATTCAGAAATTTTGAGAAATCACAAATAATTCACTGTTCCATTGAACATTGAGCCCACAAGATTTAAGGACAAGCAGTGTGGAGTTTGCCTTGCTGCAAACAGCACACTTGCTCAGTCTTTGGATCATTTATCATTGTCTCTGTGGATGGTGTTCTCTGCTGAGATGGCAAGTAAATCTGGGGTCCCGACATCGAAGTAAAGGACTACAGTACTTGAGAAATACTTGGCCAGGAGTGAGCGTTCAACAGGATACTTGTGAATACTACAAGGGAACTCATCACACACAGTGCTTGATCTCAACACTTGATTTATCAGTCTTTTAAACAATGCTGTATGCTATAGCCTAAAGAGCCTAAGTGGGACAATTGTTAGAACAGTCAACATAGAGAAACTATTTGAGAAAAGCCAGCTTCCAAATGGGAATTTTCATCCGTGTATTGTATTCATTTTAACCCTCTATGTATTTTCAGTTTCCTATGAAAGAATTGAAATTTCCTGAACAACAATACTGCCAGGGGCTATTATCCCTCTTGCTTACCTTCAAAGAGTCTGTCTCTATTTAAATGGCTTATGTAAAAATCTGAGCATTATTAAGATCGCGTGCAGCTCTCCAGACATCCACCTAATTGGAAAGAACAGTCCAGAAAGAATATATAGACTTCCATACTCACTTAACATGTACGGTGCAGTTTAACCCTGGGAAGAAAGCTGATGGAAATTTTCTGGAAAAAAAAAATGGCTTTCCAAAATTTTATTTTTATGGAGATGTTTTGTCACTAAACTTTTGGTACACAATACAGAGAATTTATGCATTAAAAAGTGGTTCACTAGAAAAGATGCCTCTGTGTTTTGCTTTATTTCATTTATTCTTTGCATAGAATTTTTGCATCATTTCCAGACCAGGTTTAGTTCATGTCTCTTATGCTGTAAGGGCCTCACATCAGACCAAACTCTGCATATCATGTTAGGGTGACAGACATCAGGGCTCTTAAATATTAAGACTTCATATACTTTTTCCTTATCTGCTAAGAGGAGCTATCCTTTTAATATATTTCTAAATAGAAAAGAGAGAGAATACAAAGAGAGGGACTCACTTGCCTCTTGCCCTTTTCTCTAGTAGGTTTAAAGTTTTGGTTGTGACTTTGGCCCAGTGGCCAGTTTAGAGGCAGAGGCCGCACGAAAGGATGAAGCTTGCCCACCATTAGAAGAGGAAGGACGACCAGGAGCGTGTGTGCACCTGCTGTTTCTAGCCACTCATCCTCAGGTAACACTCCTGTCCCCACTCTCCTAAGCCCTGGTGTCTGCCTCGCCATGTGGTAGCAGGGAATTTTTCACTATGGAATTAGGACACTGTACTGATCACACCCCAAATCATTTCCTACACTGACAGGGCTGGGGTCCCAGCATGAGGCATGTAGTCTGGAAGTTAGTTGAGTAATCAGCTAATTCTTCCCTGTGGAATGCTCACACTTCACAGTGGGTGAGCACCCTATACAAATATCACAAGATATTTGGGAGATGCGTTCCACTGTTGCCCTTATACTACAACCTGACTAGTCATATCTATGAAGTTATATCTACAAAGTGTGTTGATATTTGTCATCACCAGGCCTATCAGCTCATCTCCTCTCAACCAACAGGATTTCTGGGACCAAGAGAACACTGACTTGCCAAGCTGCTCCCTTCCAATTCCATGGATTTTATTCTTCACTATTAGGACCATCTTACCAGCGGAAGTATTTACACAGTGGTTTAAAAAGCTTACTGCCACTGTGGGCCGCAATACATTTTTTTTATGTTGAAATATTCATATCACCTCATCTTTTGAGAGAAATTCAAGTGAAATGCACACACTTAAAATCTATAATTACATATCATATTAGATCTGGAAGAACTTTGAGATGATCTCTACCCATAGCCATGATTACAGATGGGAAAAATGAGGAGCAGAGGTGAGACTTATGAAGAATCCAAAGTTAGTTGCACCTAAAGTTTTCTCACTTTGTCATCTCTCAGCAAGCCACAGGAAAGATGACTTAATTGCTGTGCTGGGAGATCCCAACGTGTTAACCATGCTTTTGCACTACCTATATTAATTTATTGTGAATAGTCCTTTTTTTATGTTTTGAAGGAAAAAAAGGTGTTGTTTATAGCTTTTCTTAGGTGAGCTTATGACAAAATTGAGGGAGAAAATCCATGATTAACTTACTGATGAAGAAACCAATCAGTACAACTATAAGTAAAACCTGGAGTAGTTCTAGGATTATAGCTCCAGCTTGAAGTCTCCTCCCTGCCTCTTTGCTTGAGACAGTAGGAATGACAACAAGAAAATAGAGGCCCTGATGGGCAGTTTCCAGCACTAAAGAAGAGAAAGCTGAACTGATGTGATTAAAAGTTGCAATATATGACTCTAAAATCAATAAGTGATGGCTTTAATAGGTAACTTCACAAGTAAAAGAAGGCATATCAATTGTAGCTAGGGGAAGTTGGGCATTTGAGCAGCAACGGTCTCTCTTCGACTGGTTGGTTAGACCAGTAGGTGTCCTGCTGGCTACGAGAAGAGCAGGCCCCTGCCCCAAGCTCTCTGTGTGTGATGAAGGAGACGAAGGCCGACACAATCTAGGAATTTTTCTAGCTGCTGCCACTCTAGAAAAAGACAAAAAATTTTTTTAATAAAATAAAATAAGAAACAGAAAGTGACAACCAGAGAAAAGGATAAAGAGAGAGAAGGGGTTGGAAGTAGCAAGAAAAAAAATATGACCAAGGTGCATTAAGTTCCCTAAGATTTTTTTTGTTTTTTTTTAATGTTTTTATTGGAGTATAATTGCTTTACAATGGTGTATTAGTTTCGGCTTTATAACAAAGTGAATCAGTTATACATATACATATATCCTCATATCTCTTCCCTCTTGCATCTCCCTCACTCCCACCCTCCCTATCCCACCCTTCTAGCTGGTCCAGGATTTCTTACTCCAAAACCAGCTGCCAGAAACCTTCTCTGACTTGTTAAGGGCGTGTTTCAGTGAAACACATGGGAGGAGGCAAGTTGAATACGGATCAGAAATTTTTTGCATGGTGAATTGTAGACCCATCACAGCTTCATGAGGTAGATAGGAGTTAGGAAGCAAGTTTGCTCAAAATGATTCCTTTCCAAAAGTGTCCAGTCTTGAACTTCACTTGGAAAAATATTCTTTAAATCCTGATAATATCCCAAGACAATGAGTTATTCTGCATATGTCATCTCCCCTGAATTGGAAAAGCTTTGGGAGATAAGTTGCTGAATCTTTTACAAGTCCAGGCCCCTAGGGATTCCTTAGACTAGTGGTGATATAAGAAAAATGGATAGCATTTCTACCTTTTAATTCTGATATTTCTTTTCAGGACTCCTCTCATTATCAGTGGATCCCCTGCTAAGATCAAATGCATTCCCCAAAGCAATAGGACAGAGATATCTATTTTATCACTATTAGTTAAAAGGGTGGGACTGACATTCCAGGCCTTTCTCTGTAGGAAATCAGCCTCCTTAGGAATCTAACCACCAATAAAGAGCAGTTATTTTTGCACTGATATGAAAAAATATTTTACATCTGCAAACAGCAAGAGCTGAAAAGAACTTCAAGGGGTATTCAGTTGAGATCAATTTGAGCTGCTAAAAAGTAAAATTCACAAACACATGCTGTTTATAAACTGCTGACTGTTTTGTTTTGCTTTCCTTCACATTTTTAACCTTGTTGACTCAGAAGAAATCATTCCTCCAAGATAATATCCAGGAATTGTGAGTACTATGAATTCAAGCACAGTTTTGTATGAGGTAAAATAATAGTAGTGATAATAATAATTATTATCATCAAAATGATCAAAATGAAGATATGTTTCACAAAAGCTAGAGTTTTAAAGGCTATCTGCTTACACTTTTGCTATTTCACTCTGTATCTTAGGGGCAGGTATACAGAAAGAAATGAACCATCACCAACTGCTCTGAAAATTGTTTAGTCAAGAGCATATTTTCCACCATGTGGAGGAAAGTGTATATGGGCTTCTCTGGGTATTTCTTCCTGTCCCTTCACTCCCCAATTTTTAATCTACCTTATCAATGTACATTGAATCGGCCAAGGAAACCCATGTTTCAGCAAGCTTGGGTGGCACGCTTAAGAAATCACAAAGTGAGATGTCAATGGCTGATATATCATGCCTTACCATATTTGGGGGGAAAAATATGAAGATAATTCAGATTCATTGATTGACAATAATATACTATTTAGAGTAGGAAAAAAAATAAGTAAATAATTACATAAGTGATCCTTTGCTTTTTTAAAAAAACCTTTTGGTTGGATTTCCAAGAATGACTTATGAGTGGAAGGCAGTAAGCCCAGTCTCTGCAAATTAGAAAATGCTGCAACTTCTTTCATGCAGACACAGCCCCTTGTCAGGAAGGCATAAATTTTAAACCTCACTCATCCCATTGACTGGGTGTCCTAATACAGTGGCACGATTATGTGCAATGGTCCTGCTTAAGGAGATTAAAAAATTACTCTGGATGGCTGTTAAATACCTGCATGAATTTTTCAAGACATTTCTTAGCCAAGGATGAGTGTGTTTGCTTCATAGAACACAAGTGTTAACTAATAAGAGAGGAACACGAACGACTAGGGAGAAATTTTATTATCACAAAACTTGTAAGGTGAATGATCCAAGTTTTACTAACCTACTGATTTTTGGAAACTATTTCCAAAAAGATCTTTTTCCTTTCCTGTATGGCTCAACTAAACTAAAGGTAATAGAGAGTTTTAATGAAAACAGTAAATTATTTAGGAAATGACTTGACAGAATTATCAACTAGCCATTCAGTCATGCCAGACCAAAGGATAAAAATGACTGACAATATATATAACATACAACCTTGTATTTTTCCTACAAGATGGCAAAGTGGACAGAGTTTGTCTTACAGGAACACAAGCTTTCTTTAAGAAACTTGGAATTTAATATGGGCATCAAGAAACATGGCATTAGGTGTTTCATGGTGTTTGGCTCCCTAAAGGAAGAAAACACAAAGGAACTCAAGCCACGGTTTTTACATTTTGTCCTGGGTGTCATTTCCTTGAACTGTCTCAATATAGATTCCGTTTTCTAAGCAGGAGAGCTGAGACTTTTTTCCATTACTCTTGGCTAGGATCTGGATTTAGTCAAACCGGCCACTGTCACTATTTATGTCTAATTAGAACCACCTGTGAGAATTTTGTGTCAAAAAGAAAAAAACATAAGCTGATGTTCATAATGATTACAAGATTTAATCTCAAAGCTCATTTGTTGTTTTTGGCCTGATAATGAGACTTTCCAAGCCCCTCTCACATTTTTAAAACTGATTTTCTTTGGATTTTGGCTGAAAGTGTTCATGTGTTTGTTTGTTTGTTTTTTAATCTTTACTTTTCTTCAGGTGTTTTTTTTTTATCTTTTTTTTTAATCTTTATTTTTCTTCATGTGTTTTATATAATGTACATTTATATATAAAGGTATGGAAATTTCTATTATATTTAGAGAGTCCTCTTAAAAAGAAACTTCACACCTCTTTAAAGAAAAAGTGTACAATATTGAAATCTGAGTTGGAGTGAAAAAGTATGGCCTGACTAATTTTCTATTATTTCGAATGATACAGAGGGAGCTGAGCTGACACCTTGTCAAAGAAATAGCATCACAAGTGTTCACTCTCCTTCTACCCATTTTCCACCCAATCACATTTTCAACATTTTCTTAAAAAAAATTCTTTCCAGTCTTAAACTCACTGACTTTGGTCTTATCACAACAGTATAAACAGTTTTGGAAATTTTGAGGGGAGAGAAAAAAAAAAAGTTATGTTGAGCCAGGATAGAATTATGAAAGCAGAAGGGGGGAGGAAAAAAAGTGTGCTTTTTTCCATTTTCTGTCATCAACTGTAAAATGTCAAATCCTTCAAATGCCTGGTTCTGAATATGAAAAAGTCAACATTGGGAAAACAAATGAAGCTCTCTATGAATGAAAAAAATGCCACTTGTTATGAATAGTATAAACATTTATAACTGAATTTTTTGTTATATTGTTACGGCATAGAAGAAGTTTTTAAAATGTGCTTTTTAAAAAGCACACATTTATCTGAAAAATCTATGAATTTAAAATTCAAGACTAAGTTCCATAAAATAAATGTAATTAAATCTTTCATATATCCTACTTTTTCCTTCTCTTTTTCTTACAAAGTGAACCATATTCAATATCTAAGCTGACAAAAAAATGCAAGGTTCAATAAAGAAAAATACAATCCAAGCCTCTCATCCCCCCCAAATAAAAAGTATATTTAATATAACAATATGAAACTACTCAATTAATGTGAAGAAATGTGCACTAGAACTTTAGATAACTTCCCTTAGACACAATGGCAAAACTGTCACCAGTCATCAGGGAAATTAGTAGACATCCTCAAATGTCTTTATTTTGTCCTAAACTTACCAAGGTCCTTGAGTTCCCTTTACAATTACTTTGTCAGCCCCGAATCCCATGTTTTCTAGTCAGTGGCCAAAAGGGGAGAATTGGGTGGTTTTTCCTCTGGAAGAAGATTCCAGAAGTGGAAGCTGGCATTGCTAGCACTGGGATTTTGCACGCTCTGGTTATAAAAATGCAGATGAAATTTTAGCTGTGGATTATAACTACTTTCTTTGAGTCCTATGGGAAATTGCAAACATCCTTGATATCTGGTTTCCCTTCAAGGCTGTTGAGGCTCTTTATAGGACAGGGAGTGAGGACTTAGATGAGCATTAAATTGGGAGGTAGGTTTAGGTTTGAATCTCGCCTCTGCTTTTAACTAGCTGAGAAGTTGGTCAATCAAGTTTCCTGACTCTTCCTGGACTTGGTTCACTCATCTGAAAAATAAACTTGACCCTTCCCACTTCAAAGAGCTAGAAAGATTAAATATGAACATTAATGCAAAAATAGGCAAGTAAATTGTCAAAAGCTACACAGATATAAGATATTGTTTGAACTTTTGTTCTCAGATGTTCCCTTGCATCTAGCTCTTCACTACATACAAACCCAATAGAAAAGGACAGAAAAAAATGTCTATATCTACCTGGTAGCTAGACCACTTCTTGTCTGCATGATACCATTTGCTCTTTTTATTCTTAGGACCCTCTTTTAAGATGGATGAGGAGTCCTTCCCCACCCACTTCTTCTCACATAACCACAAAATACAAGAAATAACATCTACTCTATAGCTCATTCCGGAAGGCACAGTAACCATAATGTTTCCTGACTTCAAGTTCACTGTTAAGTATTATATACCAACTCATCAATATACTTTCACCTCTTTCCTCTGGATCGCCTTTCTTTGTTTTTCTTTTCTCTCTTTTTATACTTCTGTATACACAAAATTTATACTTGTTCTTTCTTTGAAAATCTTTCCTTACACGTATCCATTTCTTTTATTTGAATTTGTGTTCATTGAACAAACTGACAAATATACAAAGTTCCCCAAAATCCCGCATAATGTCGGAAAAACCTTTGTCAATAGCTTAATAAAGATTATTTTTAAAATGTTTAACCTGGGTCTTGAAAAAGCGTATATTTTTTTCTAAGTGCATCTCCTTGATGACTCATTTGTTAATAATCTACAGCTAGCCCATGTTTAACTAAAGCCTGTGAAAGAGACAATAGATCTCACCTTCAGGGAGCTTATAACCAGGTTGGAGAGTGAAAGGGGATTCATCAACTCATAACGACGATTTTGGCACTGTGGACCTAATGTTTTGGTACCTTCCTGCCAGCTCTTTTTTCATTCTTGCAAACACATGTGGCTATGTGTGATAAAAACAGATGGCATTCACATCCCAGACAAGATCTAGAGTGGATAATGCAGGGATACTGAACAATGGAATTCTAAAAGTCCACTTTTAAATAAAATTACCCCCTTAAAGAGGTATGAGATGCCATATTAAAAAAACAAAACAAAAGAGCTTCCACCAAATAAATATCACCAAGTTACAGAACAGTCTTGTCAGTGGACAGGACTGGGGGAATGGGGGAGAGATAGGGGGTTGACTAAACATTGTGTGGCAAGCTGGCTGTACCTAGATGTGGCTTCTTAGCTGGCCTCTACTGCTTTTGAAGCCATGAACATTCCCTTTTCTTGGTTCTTTCATCAGTTTGGGAACCATGAAATTTTCCTGCATAAGGTGCTTATTCAGGTTTTTATATCTGCCCACCTATTTTATTACCTTTTATACTGCATGTGAGGCTGGATACGTTTGCAGCAGAACAAAGCTAATTACAACTTTCATGGCATAAATATAGCATAATAACAGAGTGCCAGTCAAGGGTAGCACTGAGCTGAGAAACCTTTTGGCAGGCTAAGACAGAGGTTATTCAGCTTCATGGGGACAGCTCCAGGGGATGAATGACTGTAGGGCTATGAGTTACCCTAAAGTTGTGAGCAGGTCACTGAGCAACCAGTTTGACCTCGGGAGGAAAGTTTGTCTCACGTCCACTTTGCTTGCTTTATGTTAGCCTCTATTTTGAGAGAATAAATTGCAAATGTATAAAAACTGATAGCTGGATATAGAAGATCAATGCCAATTTCAAGGATTAAGAAACTCTGAGATGGAAGAATTGACAGAACCAAGGCATCCAGAAGAGAATATTCCTGGGAATGCCATTCGAAATAATCTCCCAAATGGCATATATGGCATAACTTCCACCAGAGAATAGTTTGTCATTGGGTTTAGTCATTAAAGATGCCCCCTTTCCAAACCCCCTCCCCATGTTACTGTTTTATTCATTTGGGGTTTTTGTTGCCTATTCTTATATTTGCCACATTTGATTCTATGGATATATCTGCATCACTTGTTTCTAATACACAAGCATCTCTCTCACGTGTGGGAGTTTCTATGGTATTGATTCATAAGTAGCAGTTGGTGGTCCTGATACTTTTACAGCCTTTATGTCAGACTCAGACCCTCAAGACCTGTCTGCCATCAGCAACCTCATTTTGCTGAGGATGTCTGACTTCAGCTACTTGGGTTGTCTCATATTCCCCTCGCTGTTCATTCTGCTACTTTGACTCTCCCTGAAAGTCCATACTCATGCTTTGTATTAATGCTTGTTAATAGCATTTACTTAGAACCTTGCAAAGACTCTAAGTGAACAGAGGAAACAAAGGACATGCCCATTGCTGTCACCAGAATTCTACATTCCACCCTAAACACAAAGCTGGTTCTTAGGCTTTGAACCCAAGGCAAAGCATGTACAGTTTCTTACTAACCACTCTGCCTGCCTCTGTGAAAAAAAACTTGAAAAGGCCTGGCCTACTACACAAAATGGGAAAAAGGCATAGCAATTTTAAAAAGAGAAGTTAGTTATAGGCATTATTATGTGACTAGACAAATGAGAACCCCTCAGGCCAAGCGACCTTGCTCTTTGGGGAAACAAACACAGCTTATATTTAGAAGGAGAAGAGGACGGTCATTTGTGATGACATCTGAACCTCAATGTGAATCTGCCTTGAAATTTACGATGATTTTTTTCTCATGGGTGAAATTAATATATGTTGCTTAGATATAAAGATAGGCTGCGGTAATTAAATTTCTAAATATTCTATTGTTAAATGCAAGCACGATTAAAAAGGACCAAGGATGTTTCAGTATTACTATTAGGAACATTCTAACTGTTTTTATGCTCTGAAAATGTGCTTTTTGCTAGAATTATGAATCATATTATATTTTCTACATCATCCTTAGAGAATTTTATTCATTTAAAGATGCTGTTATATTCTACTAAGTTTTCATAAGCAATCTTTGCTAAACTACTTTATGGGCTGCTGAGGGTTTAACCAGGGTGTAACTGCTCTGTTTTCCACTCTCCCTCTTCACCTTCTCTGTGCCCTTGGGTCTTATTTTTATTTCTCTGCTCATGGGCACATCTATAGGAGATGGTAGAAAAAATAAAAATACATGAAACCTCATTAGTCAGGCTGTCTCATCTGCAGCAGTTCTGGGGGGAAAATGGGGTGAAAATGTTGAAACTTTTGGCTTGAAAGAGGTTTGGGCATAATATGGTGATTCCACCAATGGCTCCTCTATTTACCATGCATGGTTATAACCTAAATTTCATCTTTTTCTGGAATTTAAGTGTCCTTGTCTTTGCTTTGTGTGGTTTATTTATTTTGACAACTTTGCAACAAAATCATTACTATATCAACTTTTCAGCTACTAAGAAAAAGCCAAAGAAAAACTCATAAACTTTAGTACCAGTGTAGCCTTGTGTATGTGGGAAGTGTGAAACACGAAGTTTTTGACAGCTATAAAATTGTTCCATAATGAAAATAGGGGGACCTGTAATTTAGTTTTATATTTTTCACATTAACAATAGCATGAGAAGCTAAAAATATAGTTGAAGTCATCCAAGTAGCACTTCTCAATATTATGTCTGAGTTAAAAAAAATATTCAGGTTTGTTTGGCTATGTGAACATAAACAACCATATAGTAACTTCTTTTCACACCCCATGCCATATTTATAACACAAGCACAGACAGAGTTTAAGAAATCAAGCTTCCCCAGAAAACCATTTGAATAATGCAGGAACCATAATGAAACAAAATACCAAAAATGTTTTAACGCTGAAAGTCTCTACTTTTCTCAAAAACAATATTATTAGGTGTAGAACAAGATTTTTATTTTTCTATAATTAATCTGTGTTGTATGTTTGAACTTTTACTGAAGTATAAATAGCTAAAGAAAGGTACCTAAATCATCAGTGAATGGCTTGATGGATTTTCAAAAACTCCTCAGTCTCATGTGACGAACTCCAAAAATGGAACTTAAATTGTCCCAGAATCCTCATCAGGCTGCTTTCAATTTACCCCTGTCCCCAAGCACCAAAGGTAACCCTCTCTCACTGATCAGTTTTGTTCATTTTTGAACTTTTTATGAATTAATCAAGAGTAGCCAATGTTAACAAGCAGCTTACATGTTTCAGTGATATTCCCACCTCCTACATAGAAAAGTCTGTGGTAGAAATAGAATATGTTACACAATTTAAATATGTAAAATATAGGCTAAAACCTTGCTTGAATAAAATTTCAAAACCACAGAGTATGTGCTTATGAGTGAGAGTCTGGCCCTTCTTCTGTTCCTGACAAGACCCTGAGGTGTAGATAATACCAAAGGAATAATAATAAACAACTGTTGACATTCTCTGTGTTAGACACTCTTCTAAGTATCAGTGAAACATCTCATTTAATTCTCACAATAACCCTATCGGGCAGGAATCCATTTCACAGAGAAAACAAAGAGGAGGTAACTTACCCAAGATCACACAGCTAGGAAGTGGTGCAGGAGAATGTGGGCTGGAGGGCCTGTGTCTTCATCCACTAGACTGACTTGCTTCCATGGCATAGCATCTCTCTACCTTCCTGTAGGCAGTGCTTGTAATGCAACCACAGAAGAATAAAAAGACTCAGAAACTTGTGAGCACACCTGTTAAGATAAACAAGTAGAAGTTGAATGTCCTTTTTTTGGTGAAAGTATGGAATGCCGAGAAAGTGGAGAAAACAAGCTGGCATCAATTACGGAATGTTTTTAGCCTTGATTACCTGGAATCTTTAATTAACCAGAAGGGGGCAGTCTCATAAAAAATAGTTACATGATAGAGAAAATCAGATTAAAGCTAGGAGTAATTAGAACTGCACATATTTCTAGGCCAGTGGTTCCCAGTTAGAGGTGATTTTGCCCCCAGGGGACATATTGCATTTTCTGGAGATATTTTTTAGTTTGCAAATGGTGGGAGGTGGGGGTGGAGTAAGGGAGGGGATGGCAGGGAAATAGGGAAGGTGGAAGAGGTGGGGGGCAGGGGAGGGAAGATCAGGTGCAGTGAGAAGCTGGTGACTTGCTACTGGCATCTTGTGGGTTGAGGTCAAGGGTGCTGCTAAACATCCCACAATGGGCTCATCCCACAGGACAGCCCAGCAACAAAGAATTATCTAGCCTCAAAAGTTAATAACACTGAGGTTGAGAAACTGGCTCTAGATAATGGCTTAGAATTAAAGTCTTCTCAAGTTTTGGAATTGTCTTTTATGCAGAAGAGTGGAAAGAGGAAAAAATTCGCAAGATATAGCCCTCAGTGTGGGCTCACTGCGGGTGGTGCTGTGAATGAGCACACAATCTCACTGGGACTACTGTTTCTATGTGGGAAATATGATGAGTGATACTTGTGTCAGGTAGCTTTTGTTTAGAATAAATATATGAAGCACCAAGCATAGTGCAGGTACCTGTCAAATTCCAATGTGCCTCAGCACTGTCTGCATTACCAGATGCTCGTTTCTTAAAGATTCATGGCTAGTGGATAAAAATATTTTTGACTTATTTTAACAATTTGACACAATAATGCAAAATGGTTACCCAAATGAATTTTGGAAAAAAATAAATAATTTCATTTATGTGAATAATTTTTAATGCTGAGCCATCTAGCTATTTTTGTGGTAGAAAAACGGGCTAGTTAGACCCCCACTTCATAGGCTAAGTAATTCACAACAATCAACTGACTAAATCCTTTCTGACCAGAGCTTTCCATCTCTAAAATGCATGAGAATCATCTTTCAATTTTGTTAAGGGACAGATTCTGGTTTGGCTGGTCTGATGCACGACCTGAGATTTTGCATTTTAACAACCCTCCAGGGATGCCTGTGCCTCTACTAGTCCTGGACTGCACATTGAATAGCAGATCTCTGAGCACAAGAATTGTTAAAGCCCAAAGAAGTAAATGGGAAATGCTCTTGGAGATACATGCAAAGTCTGTAACACTAGTCGCTTAACTCACATAATGGTTGAATAGGTACACAGATGCTGGGCTCCCTCTAGGTAATGAAATTCAACTTTCTAGCCTTATATTGAAACAATTAAGAAAATCAGCTCAGCATCTTTTAGGGGTAGCGGGGAAATTGAAAAGGAGAAAGGCAGACATTAAATCCAAGATACCTCAGATACAGCTGACTGAAAGCCCAGGACACTGTACTCCCTTGTCACGAACTTAGCCAAGGATCGCAATGCGGTCTTTGTTAAGTGGCTGAACATCAGTACTTAAAGCTCCAGACAAGAGGAAGCCCAGAGCTCTATAATGAAAACATTCTGTGGCTGCTCAGGCCCTAAGCTCTGCAAGGAATGGATTACTGTCAGGGGATGTGTCAAAGGGCTTATGTTTAGGGCAATCTAATTACTGTACTTAATAAAGTCCCAAAGGGCTAGAGTTCGACTTCTTGGAATGACTGGGAAGACATTGATGCTTCTTAAGAAAGAAAGGAAGGGAGATGGAAAGGCCAGAGCCCTCTGTAAACCTACTGCACTGTCACCTTCTGAGGTTCCAAATATGGGCGTCCAGGAACAGTCCTCAGGGATCTAGATTCTTCCAACTGGTGCACACACACATACATTTCTGAGAGCAGAATCCACATATTTCTTTAGGGTATCAGAATGAGTCTGCTCGTTTCCCACTTTTCTTTTTCCTTCATAAATTCTGTGGTTCTATCTATTAACAACTAATCAATGCCATCCTGACCCCTTCAGGTCCCCCTCCCCTGGACACATGTCACTGCAAAACTTCTATTCTCATTGCCAGTGTCAGTCTCCAGGATTCTGTCCTATGGCTCAAACATTCTCCAAAAGGTAATCATGTCAGACCACTTGGAGACACCACTAGCATATCCCTCTGAAAGTTGGACCTTGTGACATCACTTGCTGAATAAGGCAAGATTAAAGTGGAAAGACAAAGCAGAGAAGAACTGACCGAGTTAATGAGAGTGACAGAATATGGACATTGACGTGCTCCTTCATCTTCCGTCCTTGCTCTACTGTGCCTATGCCCCATGAAAAGAGATTTTTTTCTTTATTTGAAAGGGAATTGTTCAAGTACCTTTCATATAAAAAGTGGGAGTAGTTTTTGGGAATTTGAGTTAAAAATGATACTTAACTATAAAAATATTTAATATTCATCCCCTATTCCCACAAATGCAAATAATAGTTACCTCAAAATACTGACCCCTGAAAAAAGTCATGTATTCATGTGGTGAATAGTATAGGCTCAAGAAAAATCTATTATAATATGAAATATAACACACATGGATCACATTTCCCATTGAAGACAATATTTCTTTCTTACACAAATGTTTCACTTGCCACTGAAGTAAACGGAAGTTCATGAAGGTTGATCAAACAAAGGGGCCCATTTTTTTTTAACACTGTACAGAACAAAGTGTATTTTACTGCCACTTACCCTTAACTGCAAAGGCTACCACATCTTAGGGACACAGCCAAGGGTCACAAGTGGTATATGTGTTCCCACAAGAAACAAAAAGCATGAAGTGACAGTGACACTGAAAATATACTTTTACCACTCTATTAAAAACAAAGAGCACAGACTCACATGAGTACAAATTCAGAGTGAGAAGGAGGGAAAGAGAGAGGCAGAGAGACAAGAAGAGATCGTGATGAAAATAAATTGTTTTTAGGACCTTTCTCCTCATATTTAACCACAAAACAGTAACATGCTGATCATGAACCAAAATGTATTCAGAATATCTTGTTGTGTCTACACTATGCAAATAGTACTAAATTAATTCCAAGTTAAATTCAACCCAGCTCAACAATCTGGATTGGTTTAATAGTCTCCATTATTCCCAACAGCATTCTAGAGACTAAAAAATTCAATCAAGCTGCTGTTATTTTGGTTAAAGTGGAAGACAATCACATTGATTATTTTAAAATTGAGTTTTAATGACATGTGGTAAGATCATATAGACTTGTCTTTTAAGAAAAATTTTAAATAATGATTTATTTCCCTCAGTCTCAAAGATATCACTGCTCTAGTTAATAGTACATTCCAAAAGGGTCTTTAATTAAAATCATCATATATCACATATGACATTGCAATTGTCCCTTTGCAGAAGCAGATTTACTCTTTAGGTGTGCCAGTGGCCCTTCAACAAAGCTATTATCTCCCAATCTATTCCTTTAAAAAATTATTTATTAAAAATTGTTTTAAGTTGTAAGAAAAGTACAATGAATTACCATCTACTTTTCACCTAGAGTTGAAATTGTTACTCTTTTATCAAATTTTTTTCTACTTTTCTCTGTATAAACAGATATAGATATGATATGGATATGGACATGGATATGATATGGATATGATATGGACATGCTTATGGATATGGATAGCAGCACCAACGTGGGTACACATTTATCATATACCTATTCTTCTTCTGTTTGGTGTGCTGAACGATTTGAGAGTTGCATTCACCATGACTCTTCATCTTTAAATACTTCAGCATGTATTTTTAAGAACAAGGGCCTTTTCTTACACAATCATGATACAATGGTCAAATTTAAGAAACTTGGCATTGTTACAATACTATTATTTTATACACAGTGCAAATTCAATTTTTACCAATTGTCCCAATATTGTCTTTTTTTTTTTCAAATGGTCCAGAATCCAGCCCAGGATCATACATTTCAAGTAGCTGATAAGTCTTTTTATTCTCCCTCAATCTGCATCCGTCCTTACTTTTCCTTGTCTTTCATCAAATTGATGGTTTGAAAGAGGATGTACCCATTGTTTTGTAGAATGACTTTCAAATTAGACTTGTTTACTAGCTTCCCTGTGATTACATCCAATATCATTTTCAAAGCTATGCATAACACTGTTTCCCATAATACCATGTCTCTCCAGAAGAATATAGCATTTCCAAAGGATAATTTATTTATATATATGAAAAATATATATGCATATTTATATACATAAGATAACATTATATAGCATATACATTATAAAACATGTTATAACATATAACATATGATATTTAACGGATATAAAATATATGTATGTGTATCACCCTCAATCCCAGTAGTTCCCATTTTGTTAAGTAATAAACACCTCCACACATTCTCAAATATCACTGGGGGTGGGCAGGCACTACTTCCCTGAATGAACAATCAGGCAGATAGGTACAGACAGAATCTGATTTTGTAACTATTTTTCACAATTTACAGCATAAAAATGAATTTCTCAAATATTTACTTCTTAAAACTACTTTACATTTATTTTCCTTTACATTCTATTTTCCAGTCAGTGAAAATTAACCTTTTTTTTTTTATTTTAACATATCTCACAACTCAGCCTATTTTCCTTGTGATGCATTGGTTCAAATACTTCTATAGAATTAACATTTCAATTACGCTTTTTGACAGGATATTTAATCCAGAACTCTTCCACATTAATCAGCGGTTGTCTGGATTTTGTCATCTGTTATGGAAATAAAGCACTGGATACAATTCCATGAACGTCAAAACAGGGAAAGAAGTAAAGAAAAGCAAAGGTGTCAGAGGGGCGATGGGGTGGTTTTGACTTTGAGCTCCATTCAAAAAACTACAATATTTGTGGGAAAATAATCTGACAAACTTCACAGAAATTTGTAGGAGCCCAGAAGTTGGTCCAACACCCTTTTCTGGCCTGCTGCCACTGGTAATAGAGTTTTCTTTTCTCTATTTAACAGCTTTCTTAGATCCTGCTTGCATCTCTCCAGTCACCGTGTCATGCTGACACAAGGCTGCTTGCTGTGTCTTGTGATCATCCAAAGTCCCATACATCCAAAGAAAATCATTTCTAACCTAGGTGCAAAACACTTTCCTGGAAGCAAAGTCTATCATATTTTGAGACTTCTATTTTAGAAACTCTTGGTGCATTGCATGAAATATATATACTAGCAGCTTTTCAAAATTTCAACCTTCAGGATTTTCACAAAGAGAGAGTTTGGGCATGTTCAGTTCTAAGAAATAGGTTTTTGTTTACCAAATATATTAATTATGGATTCAGCAAATATTTATTAAACGTTTACTGTATGCTAGGCCATGTACATAATAGATGTCAGTAGCCACAGATACAGCGAAGTGTCTGCTCTCAAGCAGCTTACATTTTACTACAATAAGCATTTAACTTCCTAGGAGGTTATATTAATCCTGTTGATTATGGTAACAATAACCTTCAGAAAAGCCATCCAGTCACCAGAGTGATTAACCATAAATAGTAATCAAAACATAACATGAATTAATATGAAAGTGATTTTTTATAAATCTCTTAAGTAAAAAACAATAAAAAGTACTTTAGCAAGTATAATACCAAAAACTAAGTTAAACTTTGGTAAGTGTAGTTAAACTACATTTGCAACATAACCTACCAAAAATTAGCTAGGATTTTAATGGTGAAAATAAAAATGATAGATAACATGTTTCATATTACATGTTACATTCATATCACATATTGTTTCATATGTGTTACGTTACCTTACAAATGTTTCAATTCTTACAAAACTGTGAGAGGTACAATTATTACCCATGTATTAAGAATAGGGATGAAAGTTTAGAGAACTCAGACTTGCCTAACTTCCAGAGCCAACAAAGAATTGAGCCTCCAGAACTCATCTAATATGATTTAATATAATACAACAGACTATTACTTTTTTTTCACCCTAAGCCATCCCCACCACCCTTGCAGATATGACATAGCCATTTGGTGTCCAGTATAGAAAAACACTAGTAGTAACAACAACAACAACAATAGTAAGTAATAGTACAATTGGCAAGCATTTTTAAATTGATGCTATGTGTTCATTAATTTAGCTATTCAGTCATTCATTTATTTAGATAATAGTACTTTATTGAAGTATAACTTACATACAGCAAAACTCAAATCTATAACTCTATTATTTGCCACAAATGTATACACCCTTGTAACTGTCACTTTGGTCAAGATATAGAAGACTTTTAGGTCCCCACAAGGTTTCCTTGTGCCCCTTCCCAGTCAATCCCCATCCCCCTCTCAGAATTAGGCAACTGTTATTCTGTCTCCAGTAGATTAATGTTGGCCGGCTTTTCCACTTCATACAGGCGGAACCATTCAGGATGCCAACTTTTGTGACTGGCTTACTTGTCAGTCAATGTTCATTTTTTTAAAGATTTATTTATCCATGTTGTTGTATCTATCAGTTTGTTCTTTTTATTGCTCTGGTGCATCTATTATAAGAATATATCAGTTTATCCTTCCATTCTTCTGTTAATGGATACTTGTTTATTGATGGATGTTTCCTTACTACTTGGCTATTATGACTAAGGCTGTTATGAACATTTTTGTATGTTATTAGTGGGTGCATGAACTCCTTTCTCTTTGGTATACATGTAGGAATGGAACTGCTGGGTCATAGGGTAAGTATAGTTACTCTGTTAGTTTATCAAAGGCATTGTACCTTTTCATACTCTGGTTGGCAGTATATGAGAGTTCCAGATACTCCACATTCTAAACCAAATTAGCCTCGGGTGGGTGTGCAGTGACACCTTGTTGTGTGATAATTCATGTTTGCTAAGTTATGGGATGGAGTCTCACATGCTATGAAGCTGAAGCATGACTTCCTTGCCTCATTTAATTAATACTGGGTCCATTTCACCCTCAAACTACCAGGGGAGACAAATATTACTGAACCATTTTGCAGATGAGAAGAGTATAAGCTGTAATGTTACTTTCAATGGACAGCATCCATTTTCATCAATCAATGTTTATGCAGAAGTGGTTGTTGATTACACTGAAAATGATTTAGTTTGTGTAAAATAAATAATAAATATATCTTAATACATGGAACAAGATTAACATGCCATTATATGTTGTCTCTTTTTCTTTATGTATATTTTTTTCCTTTGCCTTTCTTTATTCTGTCTCTTCCACGGAGCATGCTTTCACATCCCCTATCTCCATACCTCTTACCTATCTGATTACCACGTTTATTAGTCCACCTCAAATCCAGTGTCTGCAATGAAGAGTTCAGAACTTCCCATTTCTTTGATAGTACTGTTTTGTGAGTTCCAACAATTCCAAACTTTTGAAATTAATTTTAGCACTCACTGTGCCTTGACTAATATTCAATTACATTTTCAATATTACATTTTCAATATAACTAATATTCAATACATTTTCATTTCATTTGAGGATAACTCAGATATCCTCAAATATAAGTTGGATCCTATTTCATACACTTTTTACCATCTCATGTCCAGAAAGTTTCTTTTTCCTTTAGTGATACTTCTTGAATTCCAAAACCCTAAGTGGGATACATAGTTCTCTGGCCAAATTCAGAAAGGAACAGTCAACATGAGGCCACATCTTCATTCACAAATAACACTCCTCATTCCTTTAGTTTCCTTTTAAGAAAGATAAGTAGCAGTTTATTTTCTTTCTTTCTTTCTTTTTCTCTTTCTTTCTTTCTTTCTTTCTTTCTTTCTTTCTTTCTTTCTTTCTTTTCTTTCTTTCTTTTCCCTTCCCCTCTCCCTCCCTCCCTTCCTTCCTTCCTTCTTTCCAAATTCAGTTACCAGATTATGGGCGTGCAATATCTACTTTCAAAGTTAACTCTCTGATGTAGCAAGGCAAATCATAATGAGCCTTTCAAAAAATGATTTCTTTTTCCATATGTCTTTAATTCCACATTATCATCTTTGATTAAACATCCAACAAAGAGACAACAAAACAGGCTGAGATTTCACTGCATGAGCAGGTGGTCAAGTCTAAGTCTTCATATTGTTCAGTCGTCATTTTAACAGGAATATTTTAACTTATTTCCATTCCAAGGTATGTAAAAATCAGATGCAAAATAGTGATTGCTGTGAATTCTACATTTTAATTAGATGCCTTATTAGCTGGTGATTTTGGGTTAAAAAATCTAGAGAATTGAACACTTTCCACCATACCTAAGCCTCCTCCTCCATTTTCCTTCTTAATCTTCTCTTGGACAGACTTACTTGGGGATTTTCCTTAAAGTGAATCTCAATTTGTGGATTCCTTAAAACATCTTAGGAAACACAATATCTTGTTGGCAATCTAGAATTTCCAGACTTCCAAACTTTTAACCTAGTATGATGATACATCAATGCATTCCTGTGTAGGTGTGCGTGTGTGTCTGTGTGCCTATGTAAAGAAGGAACTATTCCAGAGATGAAATATTAATTTTTTATAATAATTTTGCAACCAGCACAAGTATTAAATATAGAAAAAATTATGAACTCTTTAAAATTATGATAATATCTTTGAAACCACATTAATAATCATGAATTCAGTATTTTCCAAGATAATATTCTATTCGGAGAGTGATAAAAAGTTACATTTTTTTTAGGGCCTCCCTGGTGGCGCAGTGGTTGGGAGTCCGCCTGCCGATGCGGGGGGCGCGGGTTCGTGCCCCGGTCTGGGGGGATCCCGCATGCCGCGGAGCGGCTGGGCCCGTGGGCCGTTGCCGCTGGGCCTGCGCGTCCGGAGCCTGTGCTCCGCAGCGGGAGAGGCCACAGCAGTGAGAGGCCCGCGTACCGCAAAAAAAAAAAAAAAAGTTACATTTTTTAAACTTTTGCTACCCAAGTCTTGAGAAAAGTTTAATATAGGCACATAGATAGAGAAGTGACAACTAACAGTGTTCCTCTAAGTCAGATTTGCCCCTCCCAGTGGCATTATACTAAAATGAGGTGCTTCTATCTTTCCTTAGAAGCTAGTTACTGGTAGACCAGACCAGTGATATGACATATCCAGAAATAAAATTGATATATAAAAATAAATAAGTTTTGCTGAATTTATTAATAAACTGTAGCCCTTTATAACTAGGTTCAGAATAACTATATATGTACAAATTAATAAAATATTTTAACATTTCAAAAGGAACAACTTCTCACTTTTTATTAATTGTGTAACTTATGTGAAATATTTTCCATATGGAAATTTCAAGTATTACAAAAAATGAGATAATACCCTAAGCCTCCTACCCTAATCTCATGTTCCAACCCAAAGGTAATGAGTATCATAGCTTTGTTTATTTGATTTCTTGTTTTTTTATCATTATTACATCCAAAGAATTTAATATTGAATCAAGAAGATTATTTTAGTATCTGGGTCCAATCAGAATATAGAAACAACACAGTAGGTTAAATAGGGAAAGCTTGATATAAAAACACTAACTAGAATACTACTCAGCCATAAAAAAGAATGAAATAATGCCATTTGCAGCAACATGGATGGACCTAGAGATTATCATGGCAAGTAAAGTAAGTCAGAAAGAGAAAGACAAATACCATATGGTATTACTTATATGTGGAATCTAAAATATGACACAAATGAACTTATCTATGAAACAGAAACAAACTCACAGAATAGAGAAAAGACTTGTGGTTGCCAAGGGTGAGGAGGGGGTAGAGGAGGAATGGAGTGGGAGTTTGGGATTAGCAGACGCAAACTAGTATATAGGATGGATAAACAACAAGATCCTACTGTATAGCACAGGGACCTATATTCAGTATTCTGTAATAAAGCATAATGGATAAAAATATGAAAAAGAATGTATGTGTGTGTATATATATATATATATATATATATATCTAGTATACAGATTAAAAAAATTAAAAACACTAACTATAGTAAAGGAGTAAGTATAAGATCTAAGGGAAGTCTACAAGATACTGTAGGGCTAAGGGAGAGTACCCCAAGAAGGACAAACGTGGAAGGAGTTTAAACCTTAGAGGAGAAGGTATGATTCAGCCACCAGATAACAGAGAAATTCAGTAGTTCAGCTAAACCACAACAGGTCTGGAGATTCTGGGTAAACAATAGGTAACCCTCTGGAGGGCACGTGAGGGAGCAGGTGATGAGGAACTGGGTGCGTGAGCACGCAGTAGGAATCCAGGTGCACAGGGACTTGCAGAGGGAGTGGAAGCTCTTGGTGGACTCCCCACCCCCCTGGCTGCACACACAGGCTACGTGTGGACTCAAAGGAAAGGCTGCCTGGGATATGACCCTCTGCATCACAGGTGCTGCATGCAGACAGTGTGGGGACTTTGGTTTCTGTGTTGAGAAGACTGCAGGAAAGTGATCACGAGGCAGAGGTACCAGGTCACAGAGGGATCATGGCTGGAGCAGGCTCCACTGGATGTCCTCACACACCCACCCGCTACCACCTCCTCTGGGGAAACTGCAGGTACCCTCTTCTTCCTGCAGTGTCTCCCCAGCACACTCTGCCGAGAAATTTAGCATCATACTCACTTTGAAGGGGAAATGCTTGAACAAATCCTGTTCATCACAGAACACATATTGAAGGGTATATTCATTGATGAGAGACAAATAATTGAAAACAGTTCCCACCCTTGGATACTCAGCTTCCATTTGTTCTCTTCTACACACGATCTCTCCTGCAACAAAACGCAACTTTCCTTTTTACAAGTGAAGGTCTCATTCTTCCCCCATATAGGAAGACACACAGTCCCAACGTGGATGCAATGACAGTGTGTTGTAAGCTGTATTAATTACTCCTCATATTCAGTCACATATTTGTCTCAAAATATTCTGTAACTCAAATTTAAATTATAATTATTTATTACCTCCAATAACTCCAATTATTTATTATCTCCAATAAATGTATTAACTTCCTATAACTTGTATATGAATTTTTTCATATACAACAATGAGAAAGAAGAGAATGAGTCATATATGCAAGTAAACATATGCATGTAACAAGCATAAAGCACTTTTGCAAAGTTACTACAGCCCTCATTTCTGTAAATGGCCACAAGGTCATAACTGATATCTATGGCAACTTCATCTACCATCCCCATATTTCCCTCGACCTCAGCCAGAACCTCAGCTGTTCTGGGTTCTTTACTTGATGGAGTGACCCAAATCTTCATTTCTTAAGGGTCTGGGTCCTTAGTCATCCTGCCTAATATCAGTTGATACAGTTTTCCATAAACTTTTACAGCTGGAGGTGGAAATGCTAAGTGGCTCCCTGGAGATCCTGTGAATTTCAGACATAGTTCTCTTTGTCTTTATTGTACAGCAGTAACCAGATTTACCCCTTACCCTTAGTAATCAAAATCAACTACTAGGTTTCCTCCTTTTTAGCCCACCTCCCTTTTTCCTTTCTTGGATTGGTGGCATAGGGAACCCAAAATGTCCAGGTGGAATTCTCATCTTCCAATTTGGTGGAGCCAAACACCCTTGTGGTTTAAAATCACCAGTCCAGCAGACCTCAAAGTTGCCAGGATGGGAAGCAACAAATTTGCAAGGGGTTACTAGGTATAATAGTGACAGTAGTCACTTTCACTTCCACCCCTTGATTCTGGCTATAGGAAAAAAACTGCTGTGCAATGGTCTCTGATTTAAAGAATAAACTCCACTCTGTAAAACAGAACCTCACCTTTTCATAGTGTTATTTCCCAACTGACACCATAACTGAGTCTTTAACAAGCCATTTCATCTTTCAATTAGGCCAACTGCTTTGGGGTGATGAGGTACATGGTAAGGTCAGTTGATTCCCAGGCAGGAGCTTGCTGTACCTTCCTTGCTGTGAAATACATTTCTTGATCTGATGCAATGCTATGGGGAACACCATGATGGTGGATCAGGCATTCTGTGAAGCCACGGGTGGTAATGTTAAAAGAAATATTACCGACAGGGAGACAAATTCATATCCAGAATATTTGTCTATTCCAATGAGGACAAATCTCTTATGCTTCCATAATGGAAGAGGGCCAGTGTAATTAACCTGCCACTAGGTGGTAGGGTGGTACCCAGGAATGGTGCCATATTGGGATTTCAATGCTGATCTCCAATGTTGGCAGATTAGGCTATAGATTCGGGGTAGCCAGTTCAGCCTTAGTAAGAGGAAGTTTATGTTGGGTCTATGCATAGCCTATATTTCTACCATTGTGGACTTCTTGTTCATGGGTCTATTGAGCAAGAACTGGGTTGGCTGGGGAAAGAGACTGACTGATATCCACAAATGCATTGTTTTGTATACTTATTAAGCATCTGCTCTGCAGTGGATATCCTTTGATTAGTGTTAACATAAGACAAAAAAACTTCACATTCTGTGTCCATTCTGAAAGGTCCACCCATATACTTCATCCAGAAGCATATTTGTTACCAATCTTCCCATCTTGTTTTTTCAAAGTCCCTAACCATTGAACTGAACTATCAACAAGTGCCCCATAAATCAGTATAGATCTTCATTTTGGCCAGCATTCACTTCAGACATAGTGGGCAACCAGTGTACTCCATAAAATAGACTTCTGCCTCGTAGGAGGATTTTTCTTCACCACTGTTCTTCAGGATAACTCCGGAATGGGGCTGTATTCCCATATCAATTAATTCAGTCTAATCCAGTTTTATATTCCTTCCTTTTTGGTCCAACACCTTTGGAGATCTTTCCCACACATTTCCCCAGGTTTCTGCCAATACATGTTAGCAAATTCTCGCTTCTGTTTCCCAGGTTACAGGAAAAACCTGTCTAATTGTCGCCCTGAAGCATGCCAAGATTTGACCCTAGCTATGAGTTGCTTTTTTCTTTATTCAGTGTTTGTTTCACTGATGTAAGCTTCTGACAATTTTCCAGAGGTCTGATAAAGTTGATTGTGAAAGTTTTTGCTCAATTGTTTGGTGTTCTCCATCAGTTTCTTTGATGTCACTCTACCAGTGAGCTAGCTTTACTCTTTACAATGTTCAAATTATTCTCAATTATTTTCATTTTGCCTCTTTAAGCCAACACATATGTACCTTTGAGTCTCAGTTTTCCTTTCAGGGTTTTGAGAATTAGAAGTTATATTTTTATGACATTTAGCACAATATTTAGCACAAAGAAGTTCCATAGCTCCCCATTACCTGGTAATATCAGGTCCCCTTCATGATTTGTACAGTTACTTTTCTTCCTGAGTCATTCAACACGTATTTACTTATCACCTCCTAGATGCCAGTCACCCTGCTAGGAATTGGATATATACTAGGGAACAGCATACAACCCCTGCCTCAAAGTGGTCTGTACACTAATGACAGAAAGTCAATAAATAGGCAAGTGCCATACTCAGAAGAGGCAGGGTAGAGTATTAGTGGAAAGCCCCACATATTAAACTTGGTACAGTCTTGAGGGAGATTAGAGAATCTTTTGTAGAGAAAATGGCATTTGAAGATAATAGTTTATAGAAAGTGCACAGGATACATTTTCTAAAATGAATGTAAAAAAAAAAAAGTAGATTTTAGCCAATTTAAGGTAAAGAAAGAGGATACTCCAGGAATACGAAATGTCATGAGCAAAGGCCCAAAGAGCATGAAATATTTGGGAAACTTCAAGAGGCTCTTTAGTTCTATACTGAAGAATTTGAGACTGCAGAGAGGAGAGACTACAATCAATGTTTTAAGGAAGAGGACACATCATATTTTAAATATTTGTTAGACGTTTTAAAAGACCAACCATTAATTAATCCACAGAGAAAATATTGCCTAGTGCCAAGTAATATAAATTATAGAGGCCATATTCTATTTACAACGCTATGAAACTAGAAGTTATTAGAAGAATAGGTTTCAAATCTATCCACTCAACAATAAAATTCTTCTGTGTATAATTTTAGATGTAAGGAGAAAATTAAAAATGGAAATCAATTATCATTTAGAAATAAATGTCAGTGAGTGCAATACATACTAAAACATTGTAGGCATGGCCAGAGCAACACTCAGAGGCATTTAGAACCTTTAACACATTCATTAGAAAAAAATACTAATAAATAAATAAGAATCTAGGAAAAGCAAAATTAAGTTTTTAAAAGATAGAAGAAAGAAATTTGAAAGGAGAATTAATAAAATATAAAGTATTTTGGACTTGATAAATAGAATGAGAGATATTTATAAGATTAGAACAAATTGGAATAGAATATATAACCTTATGTTAATAAATCTAAAAATGGATTACTTTTAACAAAATATGAACAACCAAATGCATCTAAAGAAGTATTTGTATAAATAAATAATAAATTTAAAGAAGAGTGTGCAAAAATCATAAATAAGAAACTGATGTAAAAAGACAAACAACTGAATTTTTAAAATGGGCCAAAAACTACGATCAGAAATTTCACAGAAGAGGAGCTAGATAGGACCAATAAATCCATGATGAAAATAATCCACTTCAATAGTAATCAAGTAAATGCAAAATAACGCAACACGACCATATTGTTTGCATTTGGGATTAAAAATATAAAAGAAAAACGTCTAGTGGAGTTCAGTATGGAAATCAATTCCAGAGCCAGGTGTCCCTCAGTGCTCTTGTTTATTTCTTTGGTCAGGCCCATCTCTCTGAGTAAGTTTTCCAAGTCTTCCTCAGTCTTGCATGAGTGGCTTCCCAGCCCTCCAGTTTCTTAAACATGCTTATATAGGTTTAATTTATACATGGAGTCAAACTCAGGCTCTAATAATAAATAACTATGAGTAACAAAGTATCCACTTTTACTCTTCATGGATTAAATATTCAAATAAATATCTCATGAAGTCCTTCAACATATATTTACAATAAGTCTATTATGTGTGAAGTTCTTTCTCAGGACATATATATGATGAGCATGCATCATATACATGTATTAATTATTGAGAAAAATACCTAAAATGGTAGTCACCCTCCTAGATGGTTTCCAGTAGCCCCTGGTGCTAGGTCTTCATGCCCTTGTGTGGTCCTATCCCACATTCAGTCAGGGCTGGTCATGTTATTAACAGAATATGGAGGAAGTGACTGTCACTTCTGAGGTAGGTCATATAAAGCATTATAACTTCCACTGTGGTCTCTTGGATCACTTTCTCTGGGATAACCAGTCACCATGCTGTGAGGCCACTCAAACAGCCCTCTGGAGAAGCCCTCATTATGAGGCACTGGAGCGTCCCATTAACAGCCAGCCCTTATCAGCCACATGAATGGCTGACCCTCCAGCCGGTGAAGCCTTCAGTTGACTGCAGCCTGGCCGACACCCTGAATGTAAACTCATGAGAGACTGACACAGAACCACTCAGCCAAGCCATTCTTGAATTCCTGACCCAAGGAAACGGTAAGAGATATTCAATAACTCTTGTTCCTTTAAACTAAAAACAAATTTCAAGGTAATTTGTTACGTAACAATACATAAATAAAACATCTACGAGTGCTTATTTACTTCAAATTTGATGTCTATTTCAAGCAATTTTTGATGTGTCTGGTTTTCTGGTATGAAATGCAAAGTTCAAACAGCTGATGATATTCTTTGGCAAAGATTGATAATCTAAGAAGAAACCTTCCTTAAACAACTCACCTCAGGAATAGATATATAAACAGAGAAATAATTCATTACTGAATATTTCTTCTCTGCTTTGGACACTAATCATCATTGGGAAGTTAAATTGGACATATACACACAGATAGCAAGTAGTTGAGTTCTTTACATGAGTAAATGGCAGTTTCCAGAAGCTGTCATTATGCCAAGAACAGGTGAAAGCCTGTAAGGGGTTTAGACAGGAGCATTCAAGGAGCATACTGATATTCTGATATGCTGATATGCTGATGTGATTCTGATAATAAAGAAGGTTTCATGTAACAAGCATTCTTATAAATGGAGCCGCTGTTTTAAAACTGTTCTCAGGTTAGATATACTCAGCTCGATGGCACTCTGAAAGTCCAAAGCCACCTCACCTGTATTAAGTATGGCTCTCCTCAATTCTACAAACAAGATTTACACGATCTTTGTTTTTCCTCTATGTCTCTACTACATTCCAATTTATGTTCTTAATTTCATTTTTTGTTTTTTCCACTGCATAGACATTTTTTATTATATATAAACAATAAAAACAATTTTTATATATACATAAAACATATATATTTTTTATGTAAACAATATTATATTTTTAATATATTTTTTATTTTATTTTTTTAATATTTTTTATTATATATAAACAATAAAAACAATTTAAATATGCAAAGATGACATCCAGATTTTAACATAATACATATTCACAATTAGAAAAAATAGGGTAGTTCTGGTTCTACAAGAAACTTCCGTGCTGCCAGAATCTGAACATATGATTCTCCCTTCATTCAAGAAAAACTACTTCATAAGAAAAAATAAGGCACCCCCGGAAAGTCACAGCAAGATCCAGGCAGTCTTCCTTATATGTGACTGGCTCTTGTGGGATTTGCGCAGCACTCTGGGTTGATAGTGTTTTGTTAGGATCCACACTCGTGGTGAGGCTCCTGGCTCCACATCTCATACTTCTCATGTGAAAACACCAACTGAATTCAAGGTGCTGACAATTATTCCTATGGCATTTTGCTTCAGTTCACTCCATGTCTTCATATTTACTAGCTCATTGATTTCTGTCAAACTGACAGATAAGTTTTATTGCAAAATGGAAATTTGATTATGTGCAGAATTCTGTTTTATAGAGCTGTTTAATCTACTTGTCTAAACCATTATAATATCCTCAGTAAATAAAATGGTTCACCATTCAATTGGTCTGCACAAGCCTTCTCCCAGATATTAAGGTTTAGCTGTCTTTTGGCCTCAGTTTCAACGTATGATTTCTCATCATACCTTCAGAGGCTACATCAGCTAAGTGACCTGAAGCTCTCCTCCCTCTCTGTTTACTCCCTTCACTTGTTATATTTGAAGAGATGAGGTTTAGGAGAATAGAGCCAACCACGGGAAGTGGGATCCTACTTATTTGAAGTCAAAAATCTCTAAAGGCTCATGCAGGTTTTGCTTTTAAGAGAACTGGGAAGTGCATCTTCACTGCTGTGTTTTGCAACAGGTTAAAGTGTTATTTTTCAACCCCTATAGCTCAGCTGAAGATGCTGTCCACACAAGAGGGTCCAACCTGAGAAACAACTTCAGCGTATGGCTGTAACTCCAGCCCTCACCCCCTTTCCCTCACTCACACCTCACAGGCTGCCCCTCCCCACAACAGCCACTGCAGAGTGTGCCTTTTTGTTCTGAAAATGCTTTGCCTTGAGTTTGTCATATATACGGTCATGAATTTGAAAAGAAAGAGAGAGAGAAAGAAAGAGAGAAAGAAAGAAAGAAAGAAAGAAAGAAAGAAAGAAAGAAAGAAAGAAAAGAAAAGAAAGAAAGAAAGGAACAGATTCTGAGGAGTTTTCATATGTTCCCTTGATGGAATGTATTTAATCGTTTTCCCCAAGATATCTCCAAGATATGAATGGTAACAGGATGTTTATACCAGAGATAAGATTGGACTGAAATCCTAGTTCACTCTGGGAGCTAATAAAAGTAAAGATTTGAATTTAAGTATCACTTTCTCCTAGAAGCACAGGAACAAGGAAACAGGGGTCAAAAGGGCAGCGACAGTGTTGTAAGCACTTTATCTGAAACATAAACATCACTGGAGTGCATTTTGGACGAAATTACCTCTCTCAGATCTGGGATGTTAGCATTCCTGCCCTACTGAAGCATGCCAATTTTACTGTGGCTTTGAGGAGGGTTGATCAGGGGACTTAGTTGGACACTTGAGAAAATGATCTTACCTCAAGGACTAATATAACTTAAGCAATTAAAAGGCATCCCACTGAGGAGAACCTCATAAAGCCCCAAATCCCTGGAACAGAGTCCTTATCATAAATATCACAGGCAAAAGGAGCATGTATCCCTCCATTCCGGAAGATAATGCAGTCACCTTTCTCTTGTAAACACAGTTAGTGGACAGAGGCACTGAGCTTGAAAGACTGGCTATTCTGCACAATATAAAGGTTTCCAGGAATATTTTATTCCTGGACAGAAAAATAAATAAATAATATCTATGATTTCTATACAGTGTATATGGATCTCAGTTTTTCAATGGATTTTGCTCTCTTCAAATCCAACATGAAACATTGTGACAAAACATTAACACTTTGAGTGCAGAGAACTTTTCCTTTTAAAATGAAGTTGATAATCATTATTCACTATAGCCCAAAGTGGAAAAGCCAAGGGGCCATAGGCAGATGAATGGATAAACAAAATGTAATATATATATGTATATATAGATATAGATATAGATACATACATACATACATACATACACACACACACACACACAGTGTAATATTATCCAGCCTTTAAAAGGAAGGAAGTACTGGTACATGCTATGAACATTGAAGACATCATGCTAAGTGAAGTAAGTCAATTACTAAAGAACAAATACTGTATGATTCCACTTATATGAGGTACTTAGAGTAGTCAAATCCATAGAGCAGAAAGTAGAAAGTGGAATGGTTGTTGTCAGGGACTGGGGGTAGGGAGGAACAGGGAGTTGTTTAATGAGACAGAGTTTCAGTTTTGCAAGATGAAAAGAGTTCTGGAGTTGGATGGTGCTCATGGTAGCACAAAATGTGAATGTCCTTAATATCACTGAACTGTATACTTACACATGGTAAGATTTTTGTTATGTATATTTTACCACAATAAAAAATAATTAAAAACATTGAAAGTGAAGTTTATTATGAAATGAAATCTTTTAAATTTATTTTGGGATATCTCAATTTACCCTGCTCCGAAAAAGCTCTTCTGCCATTAACTTGAGAAATAATAGTCCATTACAACAGGCTCAGCCCCTATACACTTCTTTTTAGAATGTCCGTGACTGAGACAGTTAGTAGCTATTACAAATTAAAGAGAAGCAAGTTAAAATGTTAACAATTATACTTTTTATGTCATATTGGTGGATGCTCTCAGCACACAGAGTCTTGCCTCTGGGACTGATACACATGAACCTGGCAGGATCACCCAGTCACTAACCCTGCAACCTTACTAATGAATGAGGAGACAAGGATTGCTTTAAAACCCAAACTTTGCAAAGCTGTAAATTGCTTTTGAGTGTTGCTTCCAATAGTATTAGCCAAAAAGTTGCTCAGCAAGTCTGCTTCTTTGCTCATTTTGTCTGTTACTGACCTGGTCTAGAAATGCTTCCTGCTGGAACTCTTCCTCCTGGATTAGTAACTTTGGTTAACCAGGCCTTTTACTTGCTATAAAATATGGATGTTCTAGGAAAGATGAGAGCAAACAAATAAATGAGGGTTTGGCTGAGGGAGGGTACAAATTCCCAAGAATAAAAACATAAATTAAAATTTAAAATATGCTGCACTTCATATTAATAAAGTTGGGAGAGTTTAAGATTTTCAAACAGTGTAGCTTCCATTGGCTCTGAATTGTCTTCAAGAAATCTTCCCATTTTCACTTCACCTATTTCTTCTCCATGTTTTCTAAAGATGCTTGTAAGGTAAGAGTCATATTTACACTGCCTTAACAATGAGGAGCTTGAGAATGCAATACATAAATGCAGCCCAACTCCACAATCATTTGATTTTGCGTAAAGACACGTTCGCGTGTTGAGTGCTTGCAAAGATTTTGCAAAAATACTATGTTTACACTGGAACAGGAGTCTCAGCCTTTGACCTTAGACTGACATTGGTTCCTCCCTCCTGTTTACATTAATCTAAAACCTTTTTGCCCTCAACAAACTGCACAGTATCTCTTCTGTGGTCCCATTCTCCATCTGAGGTGGATGACTCAGCTACTCAGTGCAGGGTTGCCTGATGCTCTTCCTATCTGAGAGCAACAGAGATGGGAGACTTGGGGATAGGGTGGGGAGGAAGATTTCCCACATAGGATAATAACTTCTGGAATTCTAGCAAAAATGACAACAATGATGTATGATCTACTTGTCAATCATTGTACAACACAGAAGCAGCCCGGGACTCAAAAAAGTGCTGGTTCTCTCAGCCATGGGAAAACCAAGTCCCCTGGAGTAGTTTCCAGCTTAATGAAAGAGACAAGACAAATTCAAATGAAGAAGATGGAGAATCCCTCTAAATAAAAGTAGCAAGTTTAAATGAATATGTGCCAAATATGTAAGTAAATGCAGAAGGCTTGTAGAGCCACAGGAATGTACAGTATCAAGGAGAAGAATAAGGAAAATAATTTCAGACTCATCATGTTTCAGTCAGACCTTCTTACCTTTATGTGTCTCTTATTTGATAAAATTCATTTATTTGCATAATTCAGTGTAGACAATGCAAATGCACTTGAAAGAATGGATGGTGAATGGGAAATGAGAAAGTAAAGATAGTTGCTGCAATATGTTCATTATACAAGACACATGAAGAACCCTGCTATGCTAAATTCGTTCATACAATTATTTGTAAATCCAAACATCTTTGATCAATTAAAAAAATCAAGCATCAATTCTTAAAATTAAATAGGAAGAGCAAAATGTCCTTAACTAAAATTCAGACTAAATAACTGCTTTCTTAAAATACTTTGATTTCTAAAAATATTTTTCGCCTTTTTCCTGTGACTTTTAGGCAACCAAAAACATTTTTAAAGCTGATATTATAGCTACCCTTGGGTAGCTGATTCCCATTCCTAAGTCCTCAGTTGTTTAACTTTCTCTTAAATAATTACTTCTTCCTTGTTCTTACTAGTTTGCATGAAATCCTTTTCCTGATATTGTTTAAGACTAAGCCATTGTGTACATTTATCATAGACAACTAAGTAAGATAATGCAAATATCCAGGAAACTAAGAAGAAAAAGACGGCAAGGACTAATGCAAAGTATCTAATTAATTTGTATAAATATCAGTTCTTTCCCATAAATGACTGGAGTGGTTTGGATCAGCCCACAAATATTGCTATTGCCCCAAACTCTACTGATAAGTGGACATAACCAGACAACTCCAGGCCCTCAGACATGAACATCATATTTTGAGACATCATTTGGTTCACCAAGGAACCCAGTAGAGAGAGAGTAGATCCCTGGGGGACAATATTAGGCTTCATTAAAACTCAACAAACTCAGTAAAAGGGTAAATTCCCAATGATGGCATGCACGGACACACATAGATACACATATCCATACTCACACACACACACACACAAACACACACACACCCTGGAGATACCCCCTTATATGAAATAAACACTTGAAACAAGACCTCCTCAAATCTTGAGGGAAGAATTTAATCTGCAAAAAAACTATCATTTTTCTTAGATAAAGAAAGTTAAGTTAACTTTGTGTGTGTGAATGATAATCCAAGATAAATCTTAATATATTACAAGGCAGTACAGAAATATTGAAAATTGTTCAATTATATAATAACAACGACAATCAGGCTCCTGACGCTCTCCTTCAATCTTCATCCAGTAGTCTGTAATAATGGACAAGGGGCTTCAAGAGCTTCTTCTCCAAGGAATATATACACATGATCAACACACATACAAAAAGGTGCTCAATGTCATTAGCCATCAGGGAAATGCATGCTGAAACCACAATGAGGGACCATTTCACACCCACTAAGATGGCTGTAATAAAAAAGACAGGCAATAACAGTGTTGGCAAGGATGTGGAGAACTTGGAACCTTCATGCACTGCTGTGAGAATGTTGCAGACACTTTGGAAAATAGTTTTGACAGTTCCTTAAAAAGGTTAAAAGTAGATTTACCATATGACCCAGCAATTTTACTCCTAAGAGAAATGAAATGTGACTTCACAGAAAATTTTTACACCAATATTCATAGCAAAATTATTCATAATAGCTGAAAAGAGGAAATGACAAAAATGTCCATCAACGAATGAATGGATAAACTAATTGTTGTGTCCATTCAATTACACAGCAATAGGAAGGGATGAAGTGCTGGCACATGCCAACATATAGACAAACCTTAAAAACATGCTAAATGAAAGAAGCTTGTCACAAAAAGATCACATGTTGTGTGATTCTAGTCATATTAAACGTCCAAAATAGGCAAATCCATAGAGACAGGAAGTAGACTAGTGTTTGCCAGGGCTGAGGTGAGAAGGAATATGTCATGACTGCGAAAGGGTACCGGCTTTCTTTTTGGGATGATTAAAGTTCTTTAAAATTGATTGTGGAGATAGTTACACAATTAATATGCTAAATGTACTAAAGACCACTGCACTGTATGCTTTAAATGGGTGAATTTTATGGTATGTGAATTATATCTCAATGAAGTTGTTAAAATGAAGCATGGGGCTTCCCTGGTGGTGCAGTGGTTGAGAGTCCGCCTGCCGATGCAGGGGACACCGGTTCGTGCCCCGGTGCGGGAAGATCCCACATGCCGCGGAGAGGCTAGGCCCGTGAGCCATGGCCGCTGAGCCTGCGCGTCCGGAGCCTGTGCTCTGCAACGGGAGAGGCCAAAACAGTGAGAGGCCCGCGTACCGCGAAAAATAAATAAATAAATAAATAAAATGAAGCCTGATTGTTTAGTCACTAAATTGGTTAATCTACCGCTTGTCTTTTTTTCAGTATTAATATCTGAACTTGCCTATAAATTAGGAAACTGAGAGCAAAACAGGGAGATAAGAACCACTTAATAAATAAACTGGAATTAAACCAATGTCCTCATTCTTAATACATTGAACATAAACTACAATCTTCACAACTGAGATTCCTCCTTGTACTTCCCTGTCAGCTGTCACTAATATGTCTTCTAACTCAAGCTATAAAAACCAGAGTCCCTGAGGACAATTTTTAAAAATTACATTGAAGTCATACCTAGAAGTGTTTTTCTTCTCTCTATAACACTGAGATTTGGAATCAGTTGTGTCAGTCAAGGGTTGTTTGTCCCCTCTCTCTGATTTGGAGTTAGAAATAAAAGGATGGCAGCTGCAGTGAGACCCTCTGAAATAATATTATCTATCAGCAGAGTTTTTTTCTACATGGAAACATTTCATGAAAATACAATTTACCTGTCTTAATAATGTGAGAAGAAATCAAAGAAGACACATTTTAATTTATAACAAAAGCCGCCTTTCCACTGTTTCAGAGCATGTGGATCTGCTTTGTGAAGTTACAGTTTCCACTTCATAGAAGAGGTAGGAATACAGGGGAAAGACACTAAAAATATTGTTGGCAAAACCCACTTCATAAAAATGTCAGTCTCTCTATAATCCAGAGAATACCTGTGATAGGATTTACTAAGACTACTTTAGAATAAAACTACACTTTTTGGCCACAAAGTGCCTTATAATAGCAAAATTTACTATATATTGAAATTCAATATAAATTCAGACCATTCTAGCTCTAGTTAATGAATTATCAAAAGGGCTTCATGTATTTCATGAAAATTCCTACAGCATAGAAGACATACAACATAAATGTCAATATCAATTAAAATAATCTTTTATTAGATGTCCCATAAAATTTTATAGTGGATTCTTAGGTTAATATTGGAGGTTTCTCTGAAAGGTTTTAAAATTGAATTATCACATTTTGTTCCACAGAACTGAAATCCCTTCCATATAACTCTATTTATTCTCTTTTAAGGTGAGATCACATACAACCATTTAAGGGCCCTGTTTCTCTCTTTTCCTGTTGAGTTTCTTTCTCCCAAATCCATCAACAATGGCATTTTTGTATAAATGAGTACTTTCCAAACCTTAAAGTACATATGAATCATTGGGGATCTTGTTAAAGTGCAGATTATGACTCAATAGGTTTGGAGTATGGCCTCAGAATCTGCATTTATTATGCGTTTGTGGTGCGGCCATTGCTGGTAGTCCACAGTCCACACTTTGAGTAGGAAGGGTTCAAGCCATATAATTTCACACTAATTGTTTTTCAACTCTTCCTTGTGTATTAGTACATCCAACTAAGAGCTACTTAAATATACAAACAATTTCTTTTCCATTTTCTATTTCCTCCATCTCCTAGCATAATGATCATTAAAATTGTCAAGTAGTTGTCAGTTGACTCGGCTAGAAGCAGGACAATATTGAACCATGAAGTCACAGTAACCAGGACAATTTACAGGTGAATCTGTGGCAACTAGAGGATCATTCTTCCTTATTGTCTCAGTGACATTCATAATTGCATCAAACGTGATGACTGACTCCAGCAAGTCTCTAGTAAGTGATGTCTTGGAGGCAAATAAATTTAGTGATGCAAAAAGACAGATTGAGATGACAAGAAACAGCTGTATGCCTATGGTTAACACTTAGAAATTCTGATGATGTAGCCAAGCTTGAAGGAAAAAAAAAAAAAGACAATTTTTCTGTCCCCAGAATGAAGAAGCAACCAAGGAAGCAAATAAGAGCTGATGCTGTGGCAATGCATTTGGGTATTAGAGCAGAGGCAGGCCCTTATAGGTGGCAGCAAGGGTTGACACAAACCTAGTGACAGGCCAAGTGATCTCTGGCAGGCATAGTGAGACCCTGCCAAGATCTCCCTTTAGGAAAGAGCACATTGCCCTGCTGCAAGGAGTGTCATGAGCTGAGAGCCTTCAGGTGTTATTGAATTTCATCAGGCTTCCCTCAGCTTTACGGCCTAGAGTTGCTGCAGCCAATGACTGAGCAAGCCTTTGGTCCAAGGGCCTGGCCATTTCCATACCACGTGGGAGTCCTTTAATGGGCCACCTTTGTCCTGAAGCCCCCTGTTGGACTAGTGGACTCGATTAGATCTGTACTGGAGTCAGATGCCTCCTTCTCCCAGTTGGAGTCCACCCTTTTCATTTCCCAAGTGTTATTCCCCAGTAAATTGTTTACAGTCCTGACTCCACCTTAGCATCTGCTTCCTGTAGGACTCAGCGGACACTTGACCATCAGTACCTGAGAAGTGGGGAACAAAAACCATATCCCTGAAAGGAACATCCCCCTTTAGTCTAGGTGTGGCCATTATTGATTGAATTACTCAAGCTTCATTACACCCTCATTCTGACTGGAGGTGTTGAAAGCAAATCAAAAGAAAATAAATTAGAAACAAAACTGAAATCGACTACATTTCCTAGATTCCACACAGCAAGGGAACTGGGAAATGGTTTACCAATCATTGCCCTCACATGAGATTGGAAGGTGGAAAAGAGTTGGGCTCATTTTTCAATGACTTTTGTAAGCAAAGCTGTAGAATTGTGTTTTCAGCTACATCTGTCTAGTGCCTGTTCTTTAGACTTTCTGGGATTAGAGAGGCACTGGTGGTAGTGGCAGGGGTGCCAGCAGTAGCTTCATGTTTCTACCACAGAACCTATGGTGATTTCTGACTGAGGGTAGGATGAGTTTTTTAGTCTGGGGGTGATTTCTAGAATCCACTTCTTCAATTCGTCAAGCCTAATTCATTCTATTAAACCCTTTTCTGTACCTTACATTGAACTCTGATTGATATGCCAGAGAAACAATAAGAAAACATACAAACAAGATAGGACCATAATGTTCCCCTGTGAAAAATGGAAACTGAGCCAGCACCATACTCATATGTAGGAGCACCAAGTCAGAACTTTAACAACACAGCTCATTCACACCCATGCCCTAGCAAAAGCAAAAATTATTCTATAGGGAACCCTCCACAACCCATGGCAGATAGAAATTCCACAATAAAAGCAAATTGTGCTAAAGGCAATAGGACTTTAAAAGTTCCAAACCATACCAGGAATCATATTCCCAAGAGGAAAGGCAGGAAAAGCAACAAGCAGGAGATAACAGCACTGCTAAGAGCTAGAAAAGTTAAGGCGATCAGAAATATTCTTATTACAGTTAAAAAAAATCAGAAAACGTGAGAAAAAAACTAAAACAATATGGAGGAACAAAAATCAGATTTGAATACTTACCAAACAGAAATTCTAAGAGTGAAAACAGTTAAATGATAATGTTAAAAAAAATGTAAAATCATGACTCTCTTACAAATATAAAAATAAATGTTTGCTTAAGAGTTTAATTCATGAGAAAAACAGACAGATGTTAAACTACTTCAAAAAAGAATACTAAGAACAGATACATTTATAGGTCATAAATGTTAAAACAAATATGCAAAAGGGGGCAAACCAGGAAGAAAAATGGGAATGAAGAAAGGAAAATGTGAAAGAAAACTATAAGAATTGCAAAAGAAGAGTCCAAATTGTCATCATTCATAGATTAAATATTCATCTAAATAAAAATTTAGAAGATTCTGAATTTATAATTAGAAAAAGTTTAGAAAATTTATACAGAGTTCAGTAAATAAAAATAACATTTATAAAATAGGATCATTAGAAATTAATTGGCAATTGAAAAATAAATTTGAAGTATATAGGAATAAATCTAATAAAATGTGCAAGAATTTTTCACTTTTTTTTGACTATGGAGAAAATATAAAATTTGATCAAAATACATAAAAAGGCCCAACTACATGCAGTGTTAGACCATATTTATTTTCTACATTAATCTATAAATTCTATGCATTTCCAAGCAAACTCCCAGAAGATGCTCCCTGCATCCTGCCCAAAAACACACCCAATTAATTCTGACCAAGTAGACTTAAAGAGATACCTGCTGATGCCTTTTTTTAAAAAATTGCTTTCTCAATAAAAGAGATAGATTCAGCTGGCATTCCCAAACCCAGTGCCTTGATTACAGATGTGTTGCCTGGATGTGTGTCAGTCAACTTGCATCCATGAAGCTCTATTTGTGAGAATTAAAAAGGATCTGGCTATAAAGAGAAATAAAGGAATTCTGGGGAGGTGATGGAAATGTTCTATATATTGATTGTGGTGGTGGTTACACAACTGTATGAATTTGTTAAAATTTCTAATACTGTACTGTACACTCAAAAGGGTGAATTTTATATGCAAATTATACCTCAAAAAACATACTTAAAAAATAAGATATGATTTAATACCTATCACATGAGAAATGTTTAAGACTGACAATCTCCAGAATTAAAGATGATCCAGGGACCTACCGAGCCTCATAATCTATCTGCTGGTGGCATTATAACCAATCTAGAAAACAATTTGAAAATACTGAAGTTAGTTGAATATAAAATTATCTATGACTCAAAAATTTCCCTGTGAGGGTCCAGACTAGAAAATCTTATACCAGTCCAAAAAGAAATAAGTACACAAATGTTCATTACAATTTTTTTAAATAGTAAATCTTGAAAACAACATAAACGTCCATCCACATGGAAAAAGATACTGGTAGGGACACAAAAATCTTGAAGACAGTGGTTAACTCATAGAAGGAGAGAAGCCAGTGGAGCTGGGGAGGGGCACATTTGAAACTTCACCCATAAGTAAAAATTTATTTCTATTAAAACTATAAGGAAGCTAAACATTATTCTTTTTTTTTTTTTTTTTTTTTTTTCGGTATGCGGGCCTCTCACTGTTTTGGCCTCTCCCGTTGCGGAGCACAGGCTCCGGACGCGCAGGCTCAGAGACCATGGCTCACGGGCCTAGCCGCTCCGCGGCATGTGGGATCTTCCCGGACCGGGGCACGAACCGGTGTCCCCTGCATCGGCAGGCAGACTCTCAACCCCTGCGCCACCAGGGAAGCCCCAACATTATCCTTTTTTATGAATAAGTTAATTTATTAATATTAGAGTTCATTAGTGAATAACAGAATTAACTAATGCAACAGAGACTATGAACTTGTACCAAATTTTGTTTGGTTTTGTTTTATGAGATATGCAATAAATCAGATCTTCCACCTGTTAACATTTTGTTGCTGATCTTTCTTGCAATACTGCCTAATGAAAAACAGCTAATTAATATGCTTCTAATAATTTACTGAACCATATCCCTGGCACTTAAAAGCAACACTCACAAATAGCTAGAACCATGAGGCATGGGCATGCTTGTGACTTCCAATATTTAGGGAAGATTGTGAATTACATATAGTGTCTAATGAATTATTTATAATGCTAAGAAATGAGCTGAAACATTCATACCAGCCATGGAGAAGAATGAACTGTGATAGCTCTTGAGGCAATGGGCAAAATCTCGCTGCCAAGCCTACTTTTACTTTGAAGTTCTTTGCAAGCAATTTGTGGCTTATTCGGGTTTCAATTTTTTATCAGAAAAAATTAAGATAGCCCTTCTCAGTTTCCTCTGGGTCTGTGATGGTCAATATTTTGTGAAAAAAATACCATCTTACCCAATATTCTCCACTTATTCTATCCATCATATTTCTTTATCTCAATATATTTGACATGATTTGTTCCTACAATTGACAGATGGGAAACTAAAACATGTTTGTGTTAGAACTCTGGATGGATTTTTTTTTTGCAGGGGGAGTATAGCTGCTTTACACTGTTGTGTCAGTTTCTGCTGTACAGCAAAGTGAATCATACATATGTATACATATATCCTCTCTTTTATGGATTTCCTTCCCATTTAGGTCACCACAGATCACTGAGTAAAGTTCCCTGTGTTCTTTACAGTAAGTAAGTTACAGTAAGTTCTCATTAGTTATCTATTTTATACATAGTAGTGTATATATGTCAATCCCAATCTCCCAATTCATCCCACCCCACCCCCTTCCTCCTTGGTATCCATACATTTGTACTCTACATCTGTGTCCCTATTTCTGCTTTGCAAAGAAGATCATCTATACCATTTTTCTTTATGACATCTGTGTCATGGCTGCATGCCTTGGAAGTCTTACATTATTCTCTGCACTTTTCTATATGTTTGCAATATGTCATGGAATGAGGGAAAGAGAAGAAAAAAATAAAGAGGAAGGAATATAAAGGAAAATAAAGAGAAGAGAAAAAAAAAAAGAAATTTTAAAAAGAGAGAAGGCAGTGTCACATTTTAGAAAATAAACCCGAAACAACTTGTCTTATCCAAATGCTGGTCAGTGGCTCTATTGGCCCTTTTCTCAGTAAAACGTATCTCAAGAAAAATAATCAGTAAGATTTTAAAAAGTGGAGAGAGAGAGAATGGAAACTTAATTACAAAGAAATTTCAGAAATGCCATGATCAAGGGGGGGATGCACCATAATATGTTAAATCTCAGCCCTTTGGTTTTCAAAGATCTTTAGAAACCATTAGGCAATTAATCACTTCAAGGATACTTGAAGAAACAAAATCCAATCTTTCTCATTTCAGAAATGGAGAAATGAGGTTAAAGACAATGGCATTTGCTCAGGTTTGCAAAGGAAGTCTGGTCAATGCTAGGATTAAAGCACTCTTCTTATGTTTTTTGAGATTTAAGTTCAAATGACTTTGCAATGGTTTCATTTCCACTTATTTGGCTCTTCTTACATAAAAGGATAACTGAATGACATTATTTAATGTCCTTTTTTGTTTATCTTTTCTCAAATGCTTTTTGGGAGTGTTCCAGCACTTTCATAAGTGTGTCTGTTACAGCATTCTAACTATGTAACATTTTCATTTGATGTACCATATCCTGGTATTGATATTATCACTTCCTAAAGAAGTAAGATTCTATTAAATATTTACTCTTCCATCATAAAAATAATAATACCCCATGATGCTCTGTGTCTGTTATGCCAACACACGTCTTAGGGATAATTGGATACTTAATGGAGGATTTAAAAATTACTGGCTGCAACAACATCAAGTTGAGTTTACTGTTTCCTACGAGAAAGTATTAATCCCTTAATGCACTATATACCTATTTGCCTCTTCATCACCTTTAGTTATGATTAAAGGTAGATTTTGGCATTGAAGGAAACTAAATTCCCGATACTTTTAATATGGAGAAAATCTAGGTTTTTTTTTTTTTTTCTTAGTATACACACATACACAAGGCTTAATAAATACGAATTTTAGGTAAAAATATTTTAGATATGTTTTGTTATCTTATTGAGGCACTGCTTATATTCTATCCTCTAAAATCTTCTTAGGCTAGGAAAGCCATCTTTTTCCAATGAAACTTGACCCAGCAGGATATTTGAAAGCCAAATGTTAGAACAAAAAGTTTTTTTGTTTTTTTTTGTTGTTGTTGTTTGTGTTTTGCGGTACGCAGTCCCCTCACTGCTGTGGCCTCTCTCGTTGCGGAGCACAGGCTCCGGACGCGCAGGCTCAGCGGCCATGGCTCACGGTCTCCCAGACCGGGGCACGAACCCGTGTCCCCTGCATCGGAAGGCGGACTCTCAACCACTGCGCCACCAGGGAAGCCCAGAACAAACACTTTTTAGGCAATTAAAGACCTAGGCCTTGATGGTTTGGTCTGGGAATTCAACTGGCTGTTAAATAATCATCTAATTGAGGCTGTGGATAAAACATTGGGAACTCAAGCAGAAATAACTTTCCTGCATCTGGAATTGAGATGAATTATGCGTCCATAAAATATGAGGCAGATATCAAGTTACTCATTATGTTACATAAAGAATCAAGGAAACAGAGCAAGCAGTGCAGCTAGTTAAGGGAATTAAAGCTTATCTTTTTGAAAATCAACTTCGACTAGACAGAGAATACCTATCATTATAAGTACAGTAGGTAAATTGTGATTTGAGTGGAATGTATTTGTGTATATATCCTTAGCTGATATAATATATTTTTGTAAATTTTCACAAATTAGGCTCTCTAAACAGGGCTGATTAGGTTTATTCTCTATCATTATCTCAGTGGCTCAAAAATGAGATAAATTTTTTAAAATGTGCCACGGTGAGGTGGGGTGGCAGAAGGCCACTGTTGAAGAGAGACACAGGCTGGCCAGGGAAGGTGGCTGAAGGTGGCCTTGGACTGGAGATCTGGGACATATCAGTTCCAAAGGATGAGGAAAATAAATGTCTGTCTTGCCTTTCTATTCCAAAGTAGTCCCTGACATTCTCATTATCTTATTTCTTTGGAAACTCCTAGTTTAAAAGAGAAAACATTGGATTAACTTCCTTTTACCATAAGCCTGTCCATCCCCCCCTTGTTCTGAAGAGCTTTTTATATTAAGAATTGATTAGGCCTGGTTCAGGTAACATCAATTGTTCTAGATATTTTACAGAAATTTAATGTCAGCATTTCTCATAGGACTGGAATTTCCCACCAAATTCTAATGACTGGCAAAGGAAATTCAAAATTGAGAAAAAATTCTCTTTCAAAGAGGAACTTTCTACAGTCTTAGGCTAGCTACATTCATACTTAGCCTTTCTAAGCCAACAAAAAGGTAATCTAGAGAAATACAAGAATGTGTAAACTACACCTACACACATCTATGCATATATACACATTTGAAAACAGGAATAAGTGACATTTTAGTTGTGTCACTAGGGACATTTTATTGTAATAACAAAGAACTTGTATTCTAAAATGATAATGAAGATAATCATAATGATAGTAACAACAAAAGACAATAGTAATAATACACAATACAATAATAACAAATTCAGTGTTTTACTGAGATACATGTACATTTCTAGACAAAAGCATTATACTAATTGTTTGCAGCTTCCATAGCTTTCATTCCCACACAATCTTCTCTACCAACCAGGGGGACATCATGAGAGCTGTGTCTGAAATACTCTCTCAAAACTACTGTTAGAGGTTCTAATTAGAAAAGGGTTTGTTTTGTCCTTTAAGAGGGAATAAGAAAAAATGAAATATAATGCCTTTTCCCAGGATTAAAGTGACTGACACACAGTCCAAAGACCATTTCACAACCACTGTGAGCCTTTTACTCCTGATGAATAAGACAAACTAAAGCTATTTGACAGATGAGAAAATATTAAGAGTTAAGTAGAAAGTGAGAAACAACAAATGCTTGTTGACTCTTGACCCTTCAAGATTCTTACAATTTCCTGATACTGTTTCAGTAGCTTTGCTGTGGGAACCAAGAGAAAGCATGAGTCAAGTCTTACTTTGTCATCATCCACAGAAGAGAGCAAAGCCTCCATTTCTAAGGTCCATCCTTACAAGACGGATAAAACCATATTGATGTTTTGCCTCCATCACTGTCAGAGGCAAAAACAGGTGAGTATGATGCAGGTCCTGAGGGGGAATAAACAATAAGAGCAACCTGTAGATTAATGCAATTTCTTGGAATTTAGAGCATAGGATATTCATGGCCTCTCAGCAATTTCTTCAGTTAAGTCATTACCATGTTTAAAGGAGATGTGGATGACACTGCTGCTTGCTACACACTGTCACATTCTCCACTTTCTTATTTAGTGGCAATGTTCTCAGTTAAAAATGCTCACTTCCTTTATATTATATAATTTTTATATTTTATAAAGGGCTGTTAAAATTATCTATTTTACATTAGGTGAGCTGTGATAGGTTGTACTTTATGAAAAACTGGCCCATTTCATCTAAGTTGTCAAATTCATGTGTATACAGATGTTTTTATGATATTCTCCTTATTATTTTGATGTCTGCAGAATCTGTAGTGATATTCCCTGCTTCTTTCCTGTTATTAGTAATTTGTGTCTTCTCTCTTTTGTTTATCTTTGTCATTCTTGCTAGAGGCTTGTCAACTTTAACAATCTTTTAAAAGAAATTTAGTTTTGTTGCATTGATTTTATATATATATATAT
>NW_020837962.1:28593983-28681705 GCF_003676395.1 Aethalodelphis obliquidens
TATAGGGGTGTTCAATTACATTGAGTCCTGCTCTTGTTTTATTTGCTCCTTCTTCCTTCTTGCTTTGGGTTTATTTTGACTTTATTTTTTGAGCTTCTTTCTCTTGAAACTTCTCTTTGACTCAAAGATTACTTAGAAATGTGTCATTTCATTTCTAAATATTTGGAGATTATCTTTTTGTGATTGATTTCTAGTTTGATTCCATTGTGGTCAGAGAATGTAGTCTGTATGATTTCAATTCTTTTAAATTTGTTGAAGGTTGTTTTATGGCCCAGGTTATGTTCTATCTTGGTATGTGTCCCACTGGTGCTTGGAAAGAATGTGTAGCCCACTGTGGTTGAGTGGAACATTTGAAAAATATTGTTTAAATCCTATTGGCTGATGGCAGGGTTTGAATTCTTCTATATCTTAGATTTTCTGTCTGGTTGTTCTATCAATTATTGAAAACTGGGTGTCGAAGTCCCTAGCCATAATTGTGAATTTGTCTATTTCTTTTCTCCCTTCAATCAGTTTTGCTTCACATATTTTGTTATCTAATACATGGGACAAATTGGATGAACCTTAAGGACATTATACTCAGTGAAGAAAGCCAATCTCAAAAAGTCATATAATATATGATTCCATTTATATAACATCCTCAAATGACAAAGTTAGAGAGATGGGAAATAGATTAGTGATTACCAGGAGTTAGATATTTTGAGGTGGGCAAAGAGAGGAGAGTACAATGATAAAGGGATAGCATGAGGAAGATCTTTGTAGTGGTTACATAAGTTTACATGTTATAAAATGACATAGAACCATGCACACAATGTACCAATATAAAATTCCTGGTTTTGATATTGTACTATAACAGTATAAGAGCAATCATTAGGGCAAACCGTACATGGGACCTCTATATACTATAGGGGGTGAAGTATACATGGGACCTCTATATACTATCTTTACAACTTTCTGAGAAGATATAATTTCAAAGTAAAATGTTAAAAAAAACAGGATGCCAGTTAAATTTGAATTTCAGATAAAAAATGAATAATTCTTTAAAATACTTAGGAATAAACCTACCTAAGGAGACAAAAGACCTGTAAGCAGAAAACTATAAGACACTGATGAAAGAAATTAAAGATGATACAAACAGATGGAGAGATATACTATATTCCTGGGTTGGAAGAATCATTAATGTGAAAATGACCCATACTACCCAAAGCAATCTACAGATTCAAAGCAAACCCTATCAAAATACCAATGGGATTTTTCACAATTTGAACAAAAATTTCACAATTTGTATGGAAAAACAGAAGACGCTGAATAGCCAAAGCAATCTTGAGAAAGAAAAAAGGAGCTGGAGGAATCAGGCTCCCTGATTTCAGACTATACTACAAAGCTACAGTCATCAAGACAGTATGGTATCGGCATAGAAATATAGATCAACGGAACAGGATAGAAAGCCCAGAGATAAACCCATGCACATATGGTCACCTTATCTTTGATAAAGGAGGCAGAATATACAATGAAGAAAAGACAGCCTCTTCAATAAGTGGTGCTGGGAAAACTGGACAGCTATATGTAAAAGAATGAAATTAGAACCCTCCCTAACACCATATACAAAAATAAACTCAAAATGAATTAAAGACCTAAATGTAAGGCCAGACACTTTAAAACTCTTCGAGGAAAACATAGACAGAACACTCTATGACATAAATCACAGCAAGATCCTTTTTGACCCAACTTCTAGAGAGATAGAAATAAAAACAAAAAGAAACAAATAGGACCTAATGAAACTTAAAAGTTTGCACAGCAAAGGAAACCATAAACAAGATGAAAAGACAACCCTCAGAATGGGAGAAAATATTTGCAAACGAAGCAAGTGACAAAGGATTAATCTCCAAAATATACAAGCAGCTCATGCAGCTCAACATCAAAAAAAAACAAAAAAAAAACAAAAAAAAAAACCCAATCCAAAAAACAGGCAGGAGACCTAAATAGATATTTCTCCAAGGAAGATATACAGATTGCCAACAAACAGATGAAAGGATGGTCAACATCACTAATCATTAGAGAAATGCAAATCAAAACTACAATGAGATGTCACCTCACACTGGTCAGAATGGCCATCATCAAAAATCTACAAACAACAAATTCTGGAGAGGGTGTGGAGAAAAGGGAACCCTCTTGCACTGTTGATGGGAATGTAAATTGATACAATCACTATGGAGAACAGCATGGAGTTTCCTTAAGAAACTAAAAATAGAACTACCATATGACCCAACAATCCCAGTACTGAGCATATACCCTGAGAAAACCATAATTCAAAAACAGACATGAACCACAATGTTCACTGAAGCACTCTTTACAATAGCCAGGATATGGAAGCAAGCTAAGTGTCCATCGACAGATGAATGGGTAAAGAAGATGTGGCACATATACACAATGAAATATTACTCGGCCATAAAAAGAAATGAAATTGAGTTATTTGTAGTGAGGTGGATGGACCTAGAGTCTGTCATATAGAGTGAAGTAAGTCAGAAAGAGAAAAACAAATACCGTATGCTAACACATATATATGGAATCTAAAAAAAAATGGTTCTGGAGAACCTAGGGGCAGCACAGGAATAAAGACACAGACTTAGAGAATGGACTTGAGGACATGGGGAGGGAGAAGGGTAAGCTGGGACGAAGTGAGAAATTAGCATTTACATATATACACTACCAAATGTAAAATAGATTGCTAGTGGGAAGCAACTGCATCACACAGGGAGATCAGCTCAGTGCTGTGTGATCACCTAGAGGGGTGGGATAGGGAGGGTGGGAGGGAGATGCAAAAAGGAAGGGATATGGGTATATATGCTTACATATAGCTGATTCACTTTGTTATACAGCAGAAACTAACACAAAATTGTAAAGCAATTACACTCCAATAAAGATGTTAAAAAAAAGTGAATAATTCTTTAGTATAAGAATACCCCATGTAATATTTGGGATAAACATATACTATTTATTGATTGTTTATCTGACATTCAATTTAAATGTACATCCTGTATTTTATCTGGCAATCCTACCTGGGATACCACATCTAATTTCTTTGGATAGAGGTAGAGAACCAAAAGATAGCATTTCAAAGTACTTGAGTCTGGTAAGCTAAGGGAAAATAACAGATGAATGGTCAGCAAAACCTACCCATCTGATCTATGATCATAATCCTTTCTCCCAGCCTTCAGCCTAGGTTGGTCCAAGATTGAATTTAGCAGCTGGTCTTCAGTTATCAAATTCTCAGCTTTTACTCTTGAAAGTTAAGGCTCCAGACTGAAGAAAAAATGCTGGAATGAGTTTCCTGTCCACCCTGATGCTTTCTAGGGATCCAAAAATACAGGAATGGACTTATCTCTTTCTCTAAGCTTTACTTTGGGCATGGAGTTCATTCGGGCTCCAAGTTCTCACCTAGAGCCCAGCAATGCTCTTGTATGGGAGAACATGGACACCACCCTCAGAATCCCATGGCTCCTCTCCAGAAGCCAGGCTGGAGCTGCAGGGGAAGCTACCATCCCCACAGCATATGCTAGTAACATTGGAGAAGCTAAGCCCAAAAGCAATGCAACTGACCCAGAAAGACCTACATCATGAGGAAAGAGAGGGCAATAATAGACATTGTCCATAGGTCTAACACAGGAAGAGCTTATGTCCTTTGCAACAAAGAATAGAGCCCTTGCCAGGTCTTCCCTGGCAAGAGGACAATGGGGATGACATGAAAAGGCACACTTCTCCAGTCCAGTTTCTGTGAACCAGACTTCTGGGTACCTGCCTGCACGGCTGACTTCTCAATAGTCACATACGCCTCACAACCGGGGATCACAATGTAATGTAAGAAAAGGCCCATGTCCATGGTCAGCCAAGCAGCTGGCCCATGCACATTTAGAGACTGGCTGCCCATCCAGAAACATTCTCAGAGATATACCCAAAATAATATTAGATCAGATATCTAGGGACCCATGGCCCTGTCAAGCTGACACATAAAATTAATTCATCATCACAGCTAAATTACTAGCATAATTTAGGAAGGAAAGACAGGAAGGAAAAATGGGCTTGGATCCTTGATAGCAATAGGGAATGAGCATTAAAGAAAAAAAAATTAAGCTCTCTAGCTCCAGTCTTTTCTCTATGTGAGAAAAATAAACCCATATTCGGTCACTGGTATTGGATCTCTGCCACGTGCAGCTGAACACATTCCTAAAATATGCACTAAGTCTTTACAAACATAATGCCTACACCCTATACCCCATGCCCATGACAGACATCAGCAATGGATCCCAGATCTCCTTCCAGCTGATTTTAAGTGAGCCCTCTGAATCTTTATAACATAGTAGTCTAGAGACAGGCAACAAACTGATAAGAGCTGTTATGCAAGACGAAATCTATTTACTACCTTGTCTGGTAGTACCTACCAAACTGGGCTTACTAAACTTGTCAAGAAACTAAATTGTGAAGTCTCAGACATTCTCTTCTATCATTTCCTATGACCTGGGAAGCCCTGGGAACAGTTTTCTTTTTCTCTAAAACTTTGCCACCACTAATGCCATTCAATTTTTCTTTCTCCAATAATATTTGTGGGGTGGGATCTGATATTTCCTAACTCTCTTCTGCCTTGCTACTTAGCTGTCTCCAAACACCTTCATGTTTTAATGCTAATCCTGACACAAGAAACAGAGGGGGCCTCTCCTGGGACAGCAGGAGGAGGTGAGCAAACCATGTATCAATATTTGCTTATTCATTAGTGAAGTTTGCATTCAGATGCCTGTAACTGTGTCAGGAATGCCACATCTATTTCTTTGACAGAACGTTTGTTCATGACATTCCCTTTCTGGAAACATGCTTTGCATTTCTTATCCCTCAAAGCCCAGATAAAGGACCATTTGACTCTCAAAATCCTTTCCAACCTTCTCATCTCCTGATGACAATCCACTCCTCCCTGCATGGCTCCCACTTTGCCAGTGTGAACTACCTTGTTTTGTTATTTACCTGTGCAGATGCCCTACTTCCCTTGGTAAGATTTTAGTTTCTTGGTATCTCTTGTATAGCAACTGTGTTTCCAATCTGTAGCTCAAACATTGTTGAATCATAATGGTTGTTCCAATAGTACCTTCTCTGATTCCAAATATTAACTGCCCTCCATTCTGTTCCCCTGAGTCTCTATCTTTTCGCCTTCTAAAGGACAGCCTTTTTGTTGTTCCAAGACTATAGCAAGCTTTGTCTTAACCCAAAGTCTTGGCCACTCTTGTTCCATGAGTCTCTTTGAACCCTTGTGGCAGTTTCTGTTGGTGACTTAACCATGTTTCTCTGGATATTTTTTTTCCAGCAATTTGTTTATATTTACATGATACATTTTAAAGCAATGGCTACATTTGTAATACATATTAGAGAACGTAAAAAAAGTTAAGAACTAAAATGTATGTCATACATTTGTATATTTAAATTTTTTTTAACTTTTTATTTTATATTGGTGTACAGTTGATTAACAATGCTGTGTTAGCTTCAGGTGTACGACAAAGTGATTCAGTTATACATATTTACAGAGGCAACTCATTTGCACACAAATGATTGCCAACTGCCAGCCTGTGCGTCTCCACATGAAGACTTTCTTCAAAACCAGGAAATTCTACTCTGCCTCTCAGATCTGGAGAGTTAAGGCTCCAGACACAGTCCCCAACGAATAACTGATGAGAGTTGGTTATAAACACCTCAACTCTCTCACTCCCTGGTGGGGTAATCCTGAGGCCCGTGTTCTACTCCACTTCCAGATTTCTCCCATAGGACTGGGCCCCAATTGTCCACAGATAGCTACTTGATTCCACACCCTGTATTGGCTGTCTTCCCTCCCCATCCTATTCCCCACTCTTCTCTTGGTATTTTGTGGCATCACCTGCCTCCCCAAAAAAACCTGCTAGCACTTGAATCCTTTTCTTAGTGTAAACTTTGGGGGAAACCCAAATTTAGATACCCTTTACTGCTTTTGTAACATATACTTATCCTTCACTTCTTATCTTAGAGATCATTCCTTCATTGAGGACATCTCTAAACATCCATGCTGGTTAGGAGTCCCTGGTACAAATTTTCATAAGATCATTTACTTTTTCTTCTATAGCACTGATAACAAGGCAATAATATAATTCTTTGTGTAATTATTTGTTTAGTATCTGTAACATCCATTGTCATATCTTAACACAAGGCATAGCACAAGGCATATGCTAATTTGGCATTTAATTAGCATATATAAATTGAATTGATAAATAAATGAATAAACCTGGAACTGCAACTCCTGTCAGTTCTACCTCTGAAGTTTATGTCCTTCCACTATCTCCATTTCCATCTCCAACATGTTTCAAAACACCATTTCTGAAAATATTGTAGTGCTTCTCAGAGTAATCTGCCTGCTTCAGTCCTGTCCTCGACCAACCCAGATGTCACCTACAGTGGCCTCCCATTGCACTTAAATTCATGCTCTTTATTCTGACCTACCCATCTGTATGATTTTGTACCTGATTGGTCCTTCAAGCACATGTCCTGCCACTTCCCCTTTTGCTTCCACTGCTCAAACGCACTGGTTTATACTTCCTTCTGGAATGTGCCAAGCTCTTTCAACTCTCAACACCTTTGTTCTTGATCTTTTTGCCTGGAATCCTCTTGTGTGCCCCCTCCTCCTTGTATTAGAAGAGGCCTTAGTGAAAGGAATATCAATTAGGATGTGGATAATAATCAGTCAATAAATGAGAGGATATGTAAACACCCAAGGAACTGTCAAGAGACAAGGGGAGGAATTTATGATACTGGAGTCACAGAAATTTGAAGCTATAGTCATAGAGGGACATACTACTACCAGAACTTCTGAACCTGCTTCCCAAGATCCATGGGAAGAAAAAAACTCAAGTTCCTTCTTCACCTATTCTTTTATGTCCTAGTAGAATCTCATTGGTTGAACCAATGGGAAGCCAGAAAGGAAGAAAACCCAAGTGATTCTCATCACAAGAAAAATAAATAAATAAATTGTACATATGTATAGTGATGAATGTTAACTAGACTTATTGTGGTGATCATTTTGCAATATATACAAATGTTAAACCATTGCATTGTGTGCGTGAAATTACTATCATTGTTATATGTCAATGATACCTCAATTTAAATAAATTTGAAAAGAAAAGAAAACGCAAGTGATGAAGACTGTAAGAGTCAATTCCATATGGTACAAGGAAGGAAAAAGTAGTGTGGGAAAGATATGTAGGTTGGCAAATTAGCAATGAAAGACCATTAGAAATCACGCAACTCTTGCACTCAGGAACCTGTCTTACTCTGCAGGTGTGGAGTTCAGCAATCCTTACTGATAGGGCAAAATTCTTCTGCATAATTTTCCTAAATTGTTTAAATTTTAATCTCTGGCTTTGTCCAAAATACTTTTATTTTGATGTTTTTTAAAAGACTACTTACTCATAGGACAGAATTCTGTGCCAGAACATGGAAATTCTCTCAAGGTTAAAAACTGGGCCCAGGGCTTCCCTGGTGGTGCAGTGGTTGAGAGTCCGCCTGCCGATGCAGGGGACACGGGTTCGTGCCCCGGTCCCGGAAGATCCCACATGCCACAGAGCGGCTGGGCCCGTGAGCCATGGCCGCTGAGCCTGCGCGTCCGGAGCCTGTGCTCCACAAGGGGAGAGGCCACAACAGTGAGAGACCCGTGTACCACGAAAAAAAAAAAGTATTATTATAATACATTTGAAAATTTACATGAAATATAATAATCTCTAGAAAAATACAACATATGAAAATACCTAAAAAGAAATTAAAAAATCTAAATACTCCTGTGTCTGTTAAATAAATTACATCTGTATTTTAAAACCCTCCCACAAAGAAACTCCAGTGTCAGATACTTTTACCGGGAAAAGTTATAAACATATAAGGAAGAAATAAGTCCAATTCTAGACAAACTCATTAAAAGAATAAACAAAATGATATTTCCTAAGCAGTTTTAAGAGGCAAGCATAAATTTAATAACAAAACCTGCTAAGAACAATTATAAGAAAGGAAAATTACAAGACAATCTGTCTCATAAGCATATTTCAAAAATCTAAACAAAACATTAAAAATTCATATTCAGTGAGATCCAAATTCAGAAAATAGTTTATGATCAAGCTGGCTTTTTTCTAGGAATATGCGGTTTATGAGTAGAAATCAACCAATGAAACATATCATATTAACAAGATAAGAAAGAAATGTGATCATTTCAAAAGATGATACAAAATCTTACAGCAAGTATATGCTTATATATATGTCATAATTAAATACTGAAAGATGTTCATTGAGACCAGGAACAAAAAAGAAATTACTATGCCCATTTCTATTGAACATTGTGCTAAAGACCCTACAGAGAAGTAAACCAAACAAGAAAATAAGTAAAAGGCATGAGGATTGGGGAAAGTAATAATATTGTCTTTATTTAGAAACTACATAATAATTATTAATAAGTAAATTGATCATGACTGCCAGGTATAAGATCAATTTACAAAAATTAAGTGTTTTCAATTTATCAGCAACAAATTGATAAAATTAAGTCTATAAAAGATAACATTTATAAAAGGCTTAAAGGCAAATAAATTAGAATAAAGCTAGTGCAAAATAAGCAGCTCCTATTCACAGTAAAAATAAATATTGCAAACAGTAAATGGAAAAATATGCCATATTTACATATTGGACCACTCAAATTATTCTACAGATTCAATTCAGTCCTAATCAAAATCCCCTTAACTTGTTTGTGTGCATTTGTGTATGTGAGTGTGTAAGAAATATTCTAAAATATATATCAAAATGCAAAAGTTCAAGAATATGTAAGACAGACTGAAAGAAGAAAAAATTTTGAAATCCTTACATTACTGGACTTAAAGACATTACTAAGATACAATATATAGCATAGAGTGGCATTGATACAAGAACATAAAAATAGACTAATGCAACACAACAGAGTATCCGGAAAAAGACATCCATGTATATGGACACTTGATCAAGAGAAAGGCAAAAGAGTGGGAAAAGGATCGTCTTTTCAATTAGTTGCATTGGATTAACTGGATATTTATATGGAAGAAAGTGAATTTTGACTTCTATTCCACACTATTTAACAATGAATTCCAGATAGATTTTAAATCTAAATATGAAATGTAAAGTAATAACACTTTTAGAAGAAGCTATAACAGAATATATGTGTGATCTTGAAGTGTAATAGATAAAAATGTCTTAAATAAGATGCAAAAACACTAACCATAGAGGGAAAAACATAGAACTTTTACACTACATTAAAGTTAAAAACTCCTCATTAAAAAAGCATGAAAACAAAAGCTGCAGAGTGGGAGAAGATGCATACAATACATATAATAAACAAAGGACTTATATATGAAATGTATAGTGAGTTCCTACCAATCTATAGGAAAAATACAGACCACCTAAAACAAAAATGTTCAAGGGAGGCACTTTATAAAAGAGGACATCCAAATGTTCAATAAACATATGTTCAACCTCACCGGTCATTAGGGAAATACATTTTAAAACCATAATGCAATATTATTATATATTCTTCAGAATATCTAAAATTAAAAACTCTGACCATCCTGTGTGTTGACAAGAATGCAGGGCAAGTAGAATGTACATCCATCATTGGTGGAAGACTAGGTTGATAAAACTGCCTCAGAAAATTATTTGAATATATGCAATACCGGCAGAACTATGACCAAACAATTCCACTTATAAGTATACATCATAGAGAAATGCTCATCAAAAGATAGGTACGGAAATGTGCAAAAAAGTATATTTGCAGAAAACTCAAACTAAAAAAAATACAAATGCTCATCCACAATAAAGTAGCAATAAATTGTGATGTATTTATATAAAATACCATATGGCAATGGGAGATAATGAAACTACTAGTTCACAAAACAACTTGGAAGAGTATCAGAAACATAATATTGTGTGAAGGAGGCCAGATGCAAAAGAGACCATATTATATGGTTCCATTTATACAAAGTATAAAATCAGGTAAAACTGAATTATCTTGTGAATAAAGTAGTTATCCATGAGGAGCAGTGGGAATAGTTACTGAGAGAGGTCAGGTGGCACTCTTCTGAGGTGCTAGTACTGTGTTATTTCCTGAACTAGTGGAATTTACAAAGGTGTGTTCACTGTGTGGAAATTTGTGGACTTGTAAATTTATAATCTGGAGGTTTTATATATATGTGTGTGTATGTATAAAATTACAATAACATGCTATCAAGGAATCAAAGCAGCTGGAATACTGACATATTGCTTGTAGAAATACAAAATGATACAACCATTTTGTAAAACAGTTTGGTAGATACTTATAAAGTTGATAGATAGATAGATGATGGAGATATAAAATTTATCATTATGCAAAAAATGCCTCCAAAACTTAGAAGCTTAAAACAACGAATATGTATCATTTCACATAGTTTCTGAGGGTCTGGAGTCTGAGAGCCGCTTAGTTGGGTGACTGGTGGCTCAGGATCTCTCTTGGGTTTGCAGTCACCATGACAGCCAATGCTGCAGTCATCTAAAGGCTTGACTGAGATTGGAAACTCCGTACCAAGATGGCTTACTCTCCTGGCAGTTGGCTAGAGCTCTCAACTCACTGCCTATTGGTAGCCTCACCAATAGGAGGCCTCAGTTCCTTGTTCCATGGCCTCTCCCATAGGGCTGCTGGAATGTACACACAAAATGACAGCTGACTTCCCTGAGAGTGAGTGATGCAAGAGAGCAAAGAGGAAACTGCAGTGCTTCTTACGCCTTTGTCTTAGAAGTCATACACTGTCAATTTTTCCTGTGAATTCTTTAGAAGAGAGTCAATAAGTCCAGCCCACTCTCAAAAGGAAGAGAATTAAACTCCACCTCCTGAAGGGACTATCAAATATTTATGGACATACTTTAAACCATAACTATACACACATACACACATGTTTTACTTCAATTAAAATTGTTTTTAAAAGCATTCAGTTAAAAAAAAGACTAAAATGCATTTAAGGATGACTATAAAACTACAAAAAAAGCTAGACTAAGAAACAATACACAGACTATTTGCAAATGACACATCTGACAAAGACTTTTTTCTGGAATATATAAAGGACTCTTAAAACACAATAAAACCAACAACCCAATTCTAAAAATGGGCAAAAGATTTGAAGGCACACTTCACCAAATAAGCTATATGGATTGGAAATAATCAAATGAAAAGGTCCATCATTAGTAAAATTAACCTAAGATTAAAACCATAATGAGAAATCAATACAATCTACCAGAATGGCTAAAAAAAATAAAATAAAATACGAAATGGTATCAAGAAATCAAAGCAACTAGAATACTCATATATTGCAGGTAGGAATGCAAAATGATACAACCACATTGTAAAATAGTTCAGTAGATTCTTATAAAGTTAAACATATACTTAACATATCACACAGTAACTCCACTCCTTAGTATTTATGAAAGTGAAATGTAATCCTATGTCCACACATAAAACCTGTGCGAGAATAGCTTTATCCACGATCGCCAAAAACTGTAAATAATGCAAATATCCCTCAACTGGAGAATGGGTAAACAAATTGTATATCCATAGAATGGAATACTGCCCAGTAATATAAAGGATGAACTATTGATAAAATAACAGGATGAATGAATTCAAATGCATTAATGCTAAGTGCAAGGAGTCAGACTCAGAAGACTGGGAATCTATTAATAGGACATTCTAGAAAAGGCAAAACTATAGGAAAGGAGAAAAACACTGTTTGCTGGGATTTAGGGGTGACAGTAAAGGGTGAATTGCAAGATGCATGAAGACACGAAGAATTATTTGGTACAATTGAAATGTAATATATCTTGATTGTGGTGGTGGTGGTGGTTGCATCACTATACATGTTTGTCAAAACTCACAGAACACTACACTAATAAGAGTGAAGTTTTCTGTATAGAAATTTTACTTTAATAAAAATATCAGGGAAATAATCTAGACAGCCATTATTTGTGTGCTTATTTCCCATGGACATGTACGGTGGGAAATGGAAAGGATACTAAACAGGAAATTAGGATTGTGATAAAGGAGCTGGTGGCATCAGTCTGTTTGGACTGTTCAGAAAAGGCAAGCAGAATGCCTACACTCTATAATTTCTACATTTCCACAGTGAGCCCTGTGGTCAATGGCCTCAAACTGCTGACTATTTGCAAATATGATACCATCTTCACTCATCTCTGCTTTAGCACTTGATGTTCTCTCTGCTGTTCTCTCCACCATTTCCCACCTGGTAAAATTCTGCATATGCTTGAATAATCACCTTTATTGATATCTCCTAAGGATACTCTTCTCCTCACCAAGATATATTCTCATTGTGTATCTATCACAGAACCTATTACCTCTCATACATTTCTTTTAACACGTTTATTTCTTTGCCCAGCAGCCTTGAATTCTGAACTTCTTGGAACTCAAAGGTCATAATTTCCACATTAAATAAAAAATCAATATGGTGTATTCCATGGTAAATGATTGAATAATGAAAAAGTGACTGAAAAGAAACAACTTGAAGCATGTTAAGATTACAGGAACACAGTTACTTGATGTATATCGAGATAGTGTAATAATATATCAAAAGTGATATGTCAAATTCACATGACTTCAGTTGCACAACAAAAGGCTAAGTGAACAATGATTCAGAGATAAGGGAGTATTAAATTCTCTTTATTTTTTTTTAATTTGCATGGTAATTAGAGATTTTTAGAGAGCTTTGAAACATTTGTGATTTAAAACTGAAGACCAAAATATTCCCTTAAGTTAAAAGAAAATGTTATAGTATCAGTGTAATGTGGTCTCATAAAATGAATTTGGAAGTGCTCCATCCTCTTCAAATATTTGGAATAGTTTGAGAAGGATAGGTATTAGCTCTTCATTATATCTTTGTAGAATTCTTCTGTGAAGCCATCTAGTCCTGGACTTTTGTTTGCTGGGAGTTTTTAAATTACAAATTCAATTTTACTACTAGAAACATAATAAAAATTTTTCAATTTTTTGTCTTTTAATCTTTGTACTAGCTTATTTAAGTGATCCTCAGCCTTTAATATATATTTGCCTTTCTTAGTGGATCTTTCCTTTCTTATAGCTTCTTACTCCTTGTTATAGACTTTTATTTTTCCACTTAAAGAAAACTCTTTAACATTTCTTTTAGGGTAGGCTTGGTATGAAAGACATGACAAAAAAAATTATAATTATAAAAGAAAGGCCAATACCTTTGATGAATATAGATGCAGAAACCCTCAACAATATATTAGCAGACTGAATACAACAATATATAAAAAGGATCATAGAACATGATCAAGTGGGATTTATTCCAGGGCTGCAAGGATGGATCAATACTCACAAATAAATCACTGTGATAAAATACATTAAAAAAAGGGAGGATAAAAAACACTTAATCATCTCAATTAATGCAGAAAAGAATTTGACAAAATTCAGCAACTAAAAACCCTCATCAAAATGGGTATAGAGGGAACATACCTCAACATAATAAAGGCCACTTATAACAAACCTAGAACTAACATCATACTCAACAGTGAAAAACCAAAAGCCCTTCCTTCAAAATCAGGAAAAAGACAAGAATGCCCACTCTCACCACTTCTATTTAACATAGTATTAGAAGTCCTAGCTACAGCAATCAAACAAGAAATAAAAGACATTCAAATTGGAAGGGAATAAGTAAAACTATCATTATTTGCAGATGACAATACTATATATAGAAAAACCAAAATTCTCCACCATAAAGCTTTAGAACTAAGAAATAAATTCAGTAAATTTCCAGGATACAAGATTAATATACAGAAATCTGTTGCTTTCTATACACTAATAGTGAACTATTGGAAAGAGAAAGTAAAATAAAGAAAGACAATCTCATTTAAAATTACATCAAAAAGAATAAAATACCTAGGAATACACTTAACCAAGGAGGTGAAAGACCTATACTATGAAAAATATAAAAGATCAGTGAAGGAAATTGAAGATGGATATCTTTCCAGAAATGGAAAGATATTCTATGCTATTGGATTGGAAGTACTAATATTGTTAAAATATCCATGCTACTCAAGAAATTTACAGATTTAATGCAATCCTTATCAAAATACCCATGACATTTTTCACAGAACTAGAACAAATAATCCTAAAATTCATATGGAGCCACAAAAGACTCCAAATTGCCAAAGCAATCTTGAGAAAAAGTAATGAAGCTGAAGGTATCACCATCCCAGACCTCAGACTATACTACAAAGCTACAATAATCAAAACAGCATGATACTGGCACAAAAACAGACACATAGATCAATAGAACAGAAGATAGAGCCCAGACAAAAACCCATGCACCTATAGTCAGTTAATTTATGAAAAAGAAGGCAAGAATATACAATGGAGAAAAGACAGTCTCTTCAATACGTGGTGCTGGAAAAACTGAACAGCTATGGGTAAAAGAATGAAATTAGAACATTCCCTAACACCATATACAAAAATAAACTCAAAATGAATTAAAGACCGAAATGTAAGACTGGAAACCATAAAACTTCTAGAAGACACCATAGACAGAATACTCTTTGACATAAATCATAGCAATATTTTTTGGATGCAATGTAAAAGAAATAAAAGCAAAAAGAACAAAATTGGATGTAATTAAACTTAAAATCTTCTTCACATCAAACTATCAACAAAACAAAAAGACAACCTACAGAATGGGATAAAATATTTGCAAATGATATGACTGATAGGGGTTACTATCCAAAATATGTAAACAGCTCATACAACTCAATATCAAAAAAACAAACAACCCCATCAAAACATGTGCAGAAGTCCTAAATAGACATTTTTCCAAAAGAAGACATACAGATGGCCAACAGGCACATGAAAAAATGCTCAACATCACTAATCAACAGAGAAATAAAAATCAAAATCAGATATACCTCACATCTATCAGAATGGCTATCATCAAAAAGCCTACAAATAACAAATGCTGATGAGGATGTGCAGAAAGGGAAACCCTAGTACACTGTTGGTGGGATTCTAAATTTGTAGAGCTACTATGGAGCTAGGTATGGAGATACCTCAAAAAACTAAAAATAAAACTACCATATGATCCAGAATTTCCACTGCTAGGTATATATCTAAAGAAAATGAAAACACTAACTCAAAAAGTACATGCACCCCGATGTTCATAGCAGCATTATTTACAATAGCCAAGATATGGAAGCAACCTAAGTGTCCATCCACAGATGAATGGATAAAGAAGATGAGATATACGTATATACCATGTAATACTACTCATCCATAAAAAAGAATGAAATTCTGCCATTTGCAACAGCATGAATGGACCTAGGGAGTATTATGCTTAGTGAAATAAGTCAGATAAAGACAGATACTGTATGATATTACTTATATGTGGAATCTAAAAATAAAAAAAAGGAATGCATATAACAAAACAGAAATAAACTCACAGATATAGAAAAGAAACTGGTGGTTACCAGTGGGGAAACGGAAGGGGGAAGGGCAAAATAGGTATATGGGATTAAGAGACACAAACTCTTATGTATAACATAAATAAGCAACATGGATATATTATACAGCATATGGATATATAGCCATTATTTTGTAGTAATTTTAAATGGAATATTATTTATAAAAATATTGAATCACTGTGCAGTTCACCTGAAACTAATATAATATTATACATCAACTATTCTTCAATTAAACAATTTTAAAAGATAAATAAATAAGGTAAAATTAAACTTCTCCATTTTTAACAACCACTTCCTACCTCAGCAGGTCATTGAAAATAAGGTCTTTTAAAGATTTCTAAACTATAACTGTGCTCTACTTTAAATAAACACAATAGTGGCAGCAGAGATTTATCCACAGAGAAAAGAACACACACACACACACACACACACACACACACACACACCCCTTATGAACTGATGGTTAACAAATAATTCATCATAAGATTTCTTCACATAGCAAACTCTACTCATCACTCTAAAATGTGGTTTTATTTATGAAAATATAATTTGACCACAACTTCTCCAGAATCTGGTAATTACATGAAGTTAGAGATACCTGCCCAACCATCCAATCTCACCTAGAAGTTGAAATACTGGCTTGTGTTCAGCATGCCATTAAGCATTCAAACCTGCTCCAGACTTTTTAATTATGTTTACCACAAGCTTCAATGATGAAGCCAAGTTATAGGGGGAAATATGCTATTTTTTAAGAAGACTGATTGCTATATTAAAAGTCTTTTGAGAAAATATTAACATGTTATGTGTGGCTTGGCAAAATAACTCTTTGGAGATATTTTATGTAATACTCAAGTCAAAATAATTTTAGGTGATTTCTCTAAGGAAGCAGCAAAAACACATTGCAAAAAGCAGAAAGGTTAGGAGTTCAGTTTTCAAAAGTTCAAAGATTGGCTGCTGCTAATTTGCATTTATTGGCTTCCTACTGCCATGTCACTCTTCTTGGCTTGCATGGGATGAGTTTAAGTTACCCATGAGCCTCCAGAATCAGAATATGTATATATATATATATATATATATATATATATATATATATATATACACACACATTAGAGAGAGGCAAAAGTAAGACACAGTAGATATGGAATAAAACAAAAAGGAGGCAGAGAAAATGCTGGAAGAGACAGAGTGAAAGAGTGAGAAAGAATGAGAAAATACATAATAAATTGTGTTTACATGGACAATAGCCCATATGCATATACACACACATAGTCTATCTATTAGTTTGCTATTGCTGTGATAAGCAACATCACAAACTCAGTGGCCTAAAACAATATACATACATACATACACATATATATATAATTTTATGTTTCGGTAGTTTAGAAGTCTGACATGTTGTCACCAGGCTAAAATCAAGGTGTTGGTGGGCCTCTGATTACTTCTGGCAGCTCTAGGGGAGAATCTGTTTCCTTCTTCATTCATGATTTGGCAGAAATCTGTATATTGTGATTTTAAGTCTGAGGTCCCTGTTTCCTTGCTAGCTGACAGGCTGTCTCCAGCTTCTTACAGGCCACCCACATTCCTCAGCTTGTGGCTTCCTTCATCTTCAAAGGTAGCAACTGTAGCAACCGCGAGATGATTCCTTCCAACGTCTCATCTGTCTCAGACTCTTTAGCTCTCTCCTACTCTGTTTTAAAGGCCTATGACCCATGGACTCATTCATATAATCCAGAATAATCTTCCTTTTTGGGGTGAGCTGATGAGCATATTTAATCCCACCAGCAAAGTCTCTGTTGTCATGTTATGTTAACATGTTTCCAAGTTTAGGATATTAGGGCATGGATATCTGTGAGGGACTTTATTCTGCCTAACAGAGTCTATTTTAATAGAATATGTATATAAAATATATTTGTTTTTATCTATATATACATGATGTATTGATCTATTTTTTCATTCCCCTAAATGGACCTTACTACCCAGCATCTAATGATGACAGTTTAATGCAAAGCATAATGACTTCACAATGGTTCCAAGAGTAAAAATCATCAAAGGACTTAAGATAATTGGATCATCAAAGTAAATAATGGTAATAATCATAATTATTAATAATTAATAATCATAATACATAGCATAAGATGAGAATCTATGAGTCCATACAAAAATAAATAAATAAACAAATAAATGAAAGATGAGAATGAGTCCTTACTTTTTAAAAAAAAATTTAAATTTTATTTTATATACTTTTTTATACAGCAGGTCCTTAATAGTCAACAATTTTATACACATCACTGTATACATGTCAAACCCAATCACCCAATTCATCATACAACCACCCCCACTCCCCTGCCACTTTCCCCCTTGGTGTCCATACATTTGTTCTTTACATCTGTGGCTGAATTTCAGCCCTGCAAACAGGTTAATCTGTACCATTTTTCTAGGTTCCACATATATGTGTTAATATACAATATTTGTTTTTCTCTTTCTGACTTACTTCACTCTGTATAACACTCTTTAGATCCACCCATGTCTCAACAAATGACCCGATTTCATTCCTTTCTATGACTGAGTAATATTCCATTGTACATATGTATCACAACTTCTTTATCCATTCATCTGTTGATGGGCATTTAGGTTGCTTCCATGACCTGGCTGTAATAAAGAGTGCTGCAGTGAACATTGGGGTGCATGTGTCTTTTTGAATTATGGTTTTCTGTGGGTATATGCCCAGTAGTGGGATTGCTGGATCCTATGGTAATTCTAATTTTAGTTTTTTAAGGAACCTCCATACTGTTCTCCATTGTGGCTGTATCCATTTACATTCCCACCAACAGTGCAATAGTGTTCCCTTTTCTCCACACCCTCTCAAGCATTTGTTGTTTGTAGATTTTCTGATGATGTCCATTCTAACTGGTGTGAGGTGATACCTCATTGTAGTTTTGATTTGCATTTCTCTAATAATTAGTGATGTTGAGCAGCTTTTCATGGGCTTCATGGCCATCTGTATGTCTTCTTGGGAGAAATGTCTATTTAGGTCTTCTGCCCATTTTTGGATTGGGTTGTTTGCTTTTTTAATATTGAGCTGTATGAACTGTTTATATGTTTTGGAGATTAATCCTTTGTCCATTGATTCATTTGTAAATATTTTCTCCCATTCTGAGGGTTGTCTTTTCGTCTTCTTTATGGTTTCCTTTACAGTGCAAAAGCTTTTAAGTTTCATTAGGTCCCATTTGTTTATTTTTGTTTTTATTTCCATTACTCTAGGAGGTGGATCAAAAAAGATCTTGCTGAGATTTATGTCAAAGAGTGTTCTTCCTATGTTTTCCTCTAAGAGTTTTATGTTCAGTCTTACATTTAGGTCTCTAATTCATTTTGAGTTTATTTTTGTGTATGGTGTTAGGGAGTGTTCTAATTTAATTCTTTTACATGTAGCTGTCCAGTTTTCCCAGCACCACTTTTGAAGAGACTGTCTTTTCTCCATTTAATATCCTTGCCTCCTTTGTCATAGATTAGTTGACCATAGGTGCATGGGTTTATCTCTGGGCTTTCTATCCTGTTCCATTGATCTTTGTTTCTGTTTTTGCACCAGTACCATATTGTCTTGATTACTGTAGCTTTGTAGTATAGTCTGAAGCCAGGGAGTCTGATTCCACCATCTCCGTTTCATTCCTTCAAGACATCTTTTTCTATTTGGCCTCTTTTTTGTCTCCATACAAATTCTAAGATTTTTTGTTCTAGTTCTGTAAAAAAGGTCATTGGTAATTTGATAGGGATTGCATTGAATCTGTACATTGCTTTGGGTAGTATCATCATTTTCACAATATTTCACAATATTTCCATTCCAATGGTATATCTCTCCATCTGTTGGTATCATCTTTGATATCTTTCAGCAGTGTCTTATAGTTTTCTGCATACAGGTCTTTTGTCTCCCTAGCTAGGTTTATTCCTAGGTATTTTATTATTTTTGTTGAAATAGTAAATGGGAGTGTTTCCTAAATTTCTCTTTCAGATTTTTCATCATTAGTGTATAGGAATGCAAGAGATTTCTGTGCATTAATTTCGTATCCTGCAACTTTACCAAATTCATTGATTAGCTCTAGTAGTTTTCGGGTGGCATCTTTAGGATTCTCTATGTATGGTATCATGTCATCTGCAAACAGTGACAGTTTTACTTCTTCTTTTCCAATTTGTATTCCTTTTATTTCTTTTTTCTTCTCTGATTGCCATGGCTAGGACTTCCAAAACTATGTTGAATAATAGTGGTGAGAGTGGACATCCTTGTCTTGTTCATGATCTTAGAGGAAATGCTTTCAGTTTTTCACCATTGAGAATGATATTGGCTGTGGGTTTCTCATATATGGCCTTTATTATGTTGAGATAGGTTCCCTCTATGCCCACTTTCTGGAGGGTTTTCATCATAAATGGGTGTTGAATTTTGTCAAAAGCTTTTTCTGCATCTACTGAGATGATCATATGGTTTTTATTCTTCAATTAATTAATACGGTTTATCACATTGATTGATTTACGTATATTGAAGCATCCTTGCATCCCTGGGATAAATCCCACTTGATCATGGTGTATGATCCTTTTAATATATTGTTGGATTCTGTTTGCTTGTATTTCGTTGAGGATTTTTGCATCTATATTAATCAGTGATATTGATCTGTAATTTTCTTTTTTTGTAGTATCTTTGTCTGGTTTTGGTATCAGGGTGATGGTGGCCTCATAGAATGAGTTTGGGAGTGTTCCTTCCTCCACAATTTTTGGAAGAGTATGAGAAGGACGGGTGTTAGCTCTTCCCTAAATGTTTGATAGAATTCACCTGTGAAGCCATCTGGTCCTGGAGTTTTGTTTGTTGGAAGATTTTTCATCACAGTTTCAATTTCATTACTTGTGATTGGTCTCTTCATATTTTCTATTTCTCCCTGGTTCAGTCTTGGAAGGTTATACCTTTCTAAGAATTTGTCCATTTCTTCCAGTTGTCCATTTTATTCGCATAGAGTTGCTTGTAGTAGTCTCTTAGGATGCTTTGTATTTTTCCAGTGTCTGCTGTAACTTCTCCTTTTTCATTTCTAATTTTATTGATTTGAGTCCTCTCCCTCTTTTTTTTTTTTTTTTTTTTTTTTTTTTAAGGGACACAGGCATCTCACTGTTGTGGCCTCTCCCGTTGCAGAGCACAGGCTCTGGACGTGCAGGCTCAGTGGCCATGGCTCACTGGCCCAGCCGCTCTGCAGCATGTGGGATCTTCCCTGACCGGGGCACGAACCTGTGTCCCCTGCATCGGCAGGAGGACTCTCAACCACTGAGCCACCAGGGAAGCCCCTCTCCCTCTTTTTCTTGATGAGTCTGGCTAATGGTTTATCAATTTTGTTTATATTCTCAAAGAACCAGCTTTTAGTTTTATTGATCTTTGCTATTGTTTTCTTTGTTTCTAGTTCACTTATTTCTGCAGTGATCTTTATGATTTATTTCCTTCTGCTAGATCTGAAGTGGGTCTCTTGTAGACAGCATATAGATGGGTCTTGTTTTTGTTTCCATTCAGCCAGTCTGTGTCTTTTTGTTGGAGCATTTAATCCATTCATGTTTAAGGTAATTATTGATATGTATGTTTCCTATGACCATTTTTTAAATTGTTTTGGGGTTGTTTTTGTAGGTCCTTTTCTTCTCTTGTGTTTCCCACTTAGAGGAGTTCCTTTAGCATTTGTTGTAGAGTTGGTTTTGTGGTGCTGGATTCTCTTAGCTTTTGCTAGTCTGGTTTTGTGGTGCTGGATTCTCTTAGCTTTTGCTAGTCTGTAAAGCTTTTTTTTTTTTTTGCGGTACGCGGGCCTCTCACTGTTGTGGCTTCTCCCGTTGCAGAGCACAGGCTCCGGATGTGCAGGCTCAGCTGCCATGGCTCACAGGCCTAGCCGTTCCATGGCATGTGGGATCCTCCCAGACCGGGGCACGAACCCGTGTCCCCTGCATCGGCAGGCGGACTCTCAACCACTGTGCCACCAGGGAAGCCCTGTAAAGCTTTTGATTTCTCCATCAACTCTGAATGAGATCCTTGCCAGGTAGAGTAATGTTGGCTGTAGGTTCTTCCCTTTCATTACTTTAAGTATATCATGCCACTCCCTTCTGGCTTGTAGAGTTTCTGCTGAGAAATCAGCTGTTAACCTTATGGGAGTTCTCTTGTATGTTATTTGTCATTTTTCCCTTGCTGCTTTCAATAATTTGTCTTTAATTTTTGCCAATTTGATTACTATGTGTCTCGGTGTGTTTCTCCTGGGTTTATCCTGTATGGGACTCTCTGCACTTCCTGGACTTGGGTGGCTATTTGCTTTCCCATGTTAAGGAAGTTTTTGACTATAATCTCTTCAAATATTTTCTCTGGTCCTTTCTCTCTCTCTTCTCCTTCTGGGACCCCTATAGTGTGACTGTTGTTGCGTTTAATGTTGTCCCAGAGGTCTCTTAGGCTGCCTTCATTTCTTTTCATTCTTTTCTCTTTATTCTGTTCCACAGCAGTGAATTCCACCATTCTGTCTTCCAGGTCACTTATCTGTTCTTCTGCCTCAGTTATTCTGCTATTGATTCCTTCTAGTGTAGTTTTCATTTCAGTTATTGTAGTTTTCATCTCTGTTTGTTTGTTCTTTAATTTTTCTAGGTCTTTTTTAAACATTTCTTGCATCTTCTCGATCTTTGCCTCCATTCTTCTTCCGAGGTCCTGGATCATCTTCACCATCATTATTCTGAATTCTTTTTTCTGGAAGGTTGACTATCTCCACTTTATTTAGTTGTTTTTCTGGTGTTTTATCCTGTTTTTTCATCTGGTACATAGCCCTCTGTCTTTTCATCTTGTCTGTCTTTCTGTGAATGTGGTTTTTGTTCTGCAGGCTGCAGGATTGTAGTTCTTCTTGCTTCTGTTGTCTGCCCTCTGGTGGATGAGGCTATCTAAGAGGCTTCTGCAAGTTTCCTGATGGGAGGGACTGGTGGTGGGTAGAGCTGACTGTTGCTCTGTTGGGCAGAGCTTAGTAAAACTTTAATCTGCTTGACTGCGGATGGGTGGGGCTGGGTTCCCTCTCTGTTGGTTGTTTGGCCTGAGGCAGCCCAGCACTGGAGCTTACCTGGGCTCTTTTGTGAGGCTAATGGTGGACTCTGGGAGAGCTGGCACCAAGGAGTACTTTCCAGAACTTCTGCTGCCAGTGTCCTTGTCCCCACGGTGAGCCACAGCCACCCCCCACCTCTGCAGGAGACCCTCCAACACTAGCAGGTAGGTCTGGTTCAGTCTCCTATGGCATCACTGCTCCTTCCCCTAGGTCCTGATGCACACACTAATTTGTGTGTGCCCTCCAAGAGTGGAGTCTCTCTTGCCCCCAGTCCTCTCGAAGTCCTGCAATCAAATCCCACTAGACTTCAAAGTCTGATTCTCTAGGAATTCCTCCTCCCGTTTCCGGACCCCCAGGTTGGTTAACCTGGCGTGGGGCTCAGAACCTTCACTCCAGTGGGTGGCCTTCTGTGGTATAAGTGTTCTCCAGTGTGTGAGTCACCCACCCAGCAGTTATGGGATTTGATTTTACTGTGATTGTGCCTCTCCTACTGTCTTATTGTGACTTCTCCTTTTTCTTTGGATGTGGGGTATCTTTTTTGGTGAGTTCCAGTGTCTTCCTGTTGATGATTGTCCAGCAGCTAGTTGTGATTCTGGTGTTCTCGCAAGAGGGAGTGAGGGCATGTCCTTCTACTCCACCATCTTGGTTCCTAATCCCACGAGCCCTTACTTTGAGCAGAATGCCAAGTAATGAATGCAGAAGATATAAGTTATACAGGGATTCAATATGTGGTAATAAACTAGTAGTAATAGTTTCAGGGAAATACCATGAATGGGTGTTAAATCTATTGGGTAATGAACAATAGGATATTTATAAATTCTCAAGTGTCTCCCCTCAAGACATTAGTTAACTACAAAGGGGAAAGAGTAACTTGAGTATAAAGAAAATTGTCAGTCATCACCTTAAGCAAATGATCAAAGGTATCATCACCAATATTTGGGAAAATGTGCATCTCATGCCTCTAGAAATGATGCTCTGAGAAGGACAAAGTATTCTATCTGTGGCATTTTTCCCACAAATCATAACATAAATTTAATTATGAGGAAGCAATAAACACATACAAATTGGGAGATAAAATTAATGGTCCACACTCTTCAGAAATGCCATGGTGATAAAGAAAGATAGCAGAACTGCTCCAGATTAAAAGAAAAGGAAAAGACAAGACCAACCATTGCAACAAGTTATCCTGGGTTGGATCCTGAAAAGAAAAACTTATTTATTTTGCAATAAGAGAAAATATTGAAACAATTGGCAAAACTTGAATAATGTCTGTATATTAGAGACTATTATATTAATGTTAGCTCTTTATTTTGATAATTGTACTGTAGTTGTATAAAACAATATCTTCATTTTAGGAAACAATACACATATATTTAGAAGTAAATAAATGTTATGTATTACTCTCAAATTATTCAGAAAAAATATTAATATACATGTAGATAGCTAAATAAAATGGTAAAACAAATGTTTTAAAATATTAAAATTTAGAGAATCTGACTAAATGTGATATAGAAAATTTTTTCTAAGGTTTCAAGGTTTATGTAAGATTCAAATTATTTTAAAATCAAAATTAAAAATTAAATCATTAAAGAAGTTAATTGTTACTTTCACTCTATAGAATTATAATTTGAAATAAGTATCATTTGTGTGATATACTCAGAATTAAAGATAGATCATCTTTTAATTAGCAACTGGAATCTTATCAATGAGAATTGATTGAAAAAAACATTTAGTCAAAAATCTTCTATCTTTTATATAGCAACATATAATACATACATTTAATGTCATGTATCTAAGAATATTTTTAAGGGAAGAAGAACAAAATGGATCCATTTGGTAACAAAGCAAGTTGATGGGCTGTGAACAGAAAGAGCAGAGTGAGAGTTATAAATCTGCTCTAGAGTTGGAACAGAAATCAATGTTTACCAAACAACAGCCATCTTTAAGTTTACAATTTAAGGAAACCAGGAAATGTCAATTAACACAAAGTGTAAATGATTGATCAAGATGGGAGAGTAAGGGGACATGGAGCTCACTCCACCTACGAACAAATCAAAAGTACATCAACATGAGGAAAAATTCTCACTGGAAACTAACTGAAAACTGGCAGAAGGACTCCTTTACAACCAAGGCTGTAAGAAAGATACACATGTAATCAGGTAGGAAGTGAAGAAAAGAAATTTGGTGGAGACTTGTGCCCCTGAGAGGTGACTCAAGAAAAGGGAGAATGTGTTGGCAGACACCCGCTTGAGGAGTGAGCAGTGAGCACCACAGATTGGGCATCCCAGTCCTGGGATCCTACGCAGGCTAGATGAGCCCCCTTGACTGGTTGCAGGATGGCTGAGACTAACAGGAGGGTGGTCGGAAGCCTGGACTCTGCTTATAAGGAGTGCATGCCCCCTGGCTTGCCCCAAAGGAAGAGCAGAGAGGAGCCTCCTCTAGCAGCTACCAGGTTTTCCACAACTGCCTCAGCATGCACTCCAGCCTGAGCTAAATGAACATTCCAGCCCCACTCACTCCACATCACAATGTGGCACTGGATATGGGGCAGCCACGACCAGGGAGACAGAGACACAGAGGTGACCCTGTCCTGGGGAAGATTCTGGGGGGGAAGGCGGAGGCATTCTTGGTGCTTACTCAGGTAAGTGCATCAGAAAAAGCCCAGATCTCTAAAGGCACCCGATCCATCACAGCTTGCCTCCCGCAATGCCAAGAGTCCACATGAGCCCCACTTGCCCTGTGGTGTAGCACAGGGGACTTGCACCTGAGGCTGCATCTGACAGGAGTGATGAAAACAATTGCAAGCACCTGCACAGGCAGCACATTAGAGACAGCTCGAAATTCTGTTTGCAGCTAACACAAGCTGAGAACTTAAGCAAGCCCCACTTGCTTCAGCGTTTCCCCCTTCTGGAGCAAGGGTCCCAGTGCAGGGAGAGAGGAAAATACACACTTAAAGGGAAAAGAGCCATCCTGGGTTTGACCCTAAGGGCTTTTGCTCCAGCAACCTGGGATCAGACCCTAACCCCAGTAGGGTGGTGATAGCCACTGAGCAGAGAGGAAGTGCTGCCTCACACCCAGCTCCACCTCAATCTCCTCCATTTCTAGGAGTACCCCTGACAGAGGTAATAACTGCCAACACACTGTGACGAAAGATGTGACTTGCATCCATGCCAATTCAGCAAATTCATGTTCATCAAAACAAAATTTTTCTTTTAGATTCCATATATATGTGTTAGCATACGGTATTTGTTTTACTCTTTCTGACTTACTTCACTCTGTATGACAGACTCTAAGTCCATCCACCTCACTACAAATAACTCAATTTCGTTTCTTTTAATGGCTGAGTAATATTCCATTGTATATATGTACTGCATCTTCTTTATCCATTCATCTGTTAATGGACACTTAGATTGCTTCCATGTCCTGGCTATTGTAAATAGTATTGCAGTGAACATTGTGGTACATGACACATTTTGAATTATGGTTTTCTCAAGGTATATGCCCAGTAGTGGGATTGCTGAGTCATATGGTAGTTCTAGTTTTAGTTTTTTAAGGAAACTTCATACTGTTCTCCATAGTGGCTGTACCAATTTACATTCCCACCAACAGTGCAAAGAGGGTTCCCTTTTCTCCACACCCTCTCCAGAATTTATTTTTTGTAGATTTTTTGATGATGTCCATTCTGACTGGTGTGATGTGATACCTTATTGTAGTTTTGAATTGCATTTCTCTAATGATTAGTGGTGTTGAGCATTCTTTCATGTGTTTGTTGGCAATCTGTATATCTTCTTTGGAGAAATGTCTATTTAGGTCTTCTGCCCATTTTTGGGTTCGGTTGTTTGTTCTTTTGATATTGAGCTGCATGAGCTGTTTGTATATTTTGGAGATTAATCCTTTGTCGGTTGCTTCGTTTGTAAATATTTTCTCCCATTCTGAGGGTTGTCTTTTTGTCTTGTTTATGGTTTCCTTTGCTGTGCAAAAACTTTTAAGTTTCATTAGGTCCCATTTGTTTATTTTTGGTTTTATTTCCATTTTTCTAGGAGTTGTGTCAAAAAGTATCTTGCTGTGATTTATGTCATAGAGTGTTCTACCTATGTTTTCCTCTAAGAGTTTTATAGTGTCTGGCCTTACATTTAGGTCTTTAATCCACTTTGAGTTTATCTTTGTGTATCATGTTCAGGAGTGTTCTAATTTCATTCTTTTACATATAGCTGTCCAGTTTTCCCAGCACCACTTATTGAAGAGGCTATCTTTTCTCCATTGTATATTCTTGCATCAAAGAAAAGGTGATCATATGTGCGTGGGTTTATCTCTGGGCTTTCTATCCTGTTCCACCAATCTATATTTCTATTTTTGTGCCAGTACCATACTGTCTTGATTACTGTAGCTTTGTAGTATAGTCTGAAGTCCAGGACCCTGATTCCTCCAGCTCCGTTTTTCTTTCTCAATATTGTTTTTGCTTTTTGGGGTCTTTTGTGTTTCCATACAAATTGTGCAATTTTTGTTCTAGTTCTGTGAAAATTGCCATTGGTAGTTGGATAGGGATTGCATTGAATCTGTAGATTGCTTTGGGTAATATAGTCATTTTCACAATGTTGATTCTTCCAGTCCAAGAATATAGTATATCTCTCCATCTATTTGTATCATCTTTAATTTTCTTCATCAGTGACTTATAGTTTTCTGCATACAGGTCTTTTGTCTCCTTAGGTAGGTTTATTCTGAGGTATTTTATTATTTTTGCTACAATGGAAAATGGGAGTGTTTTTTTAATTTCTTTTTCATACTTTTCATCATTAATGTATAGGAATGCAAGATATTTCTGGGTGTTAATTTTGTATACTGCTACTTTACCAAATTCATTGATTAGCTCTGGTAGTTTTCTGGTAACATCTTTAGAGTTCTCTATGTATAATATCATGTCATCTGCAAACAGTGACAGCTTTACTTCTTCTTTTCTGATTTGGATTCCTTTTATTTCTTTTTCTTTGCTGAATGCTGTGGCTGAAACTTCCAAAACTATGTTGAATAAGAGTGGTGAGAGTGGGCAACCTTGTCTTGTTCCTGATCTTAGAGGAAATGGTTTCAGTTTTTCACCATGGAGAATGATGTTGGCTGTGGGTTTTTCATATATGGCCTTTATTATGTTGAGGTAGGTTCCCTCTCTGCCTACTTTCTGGAGAGGTTTTATCATAAATGGGTGTTGAATTTTGTCAAAAGCTTTTTCTGCATCTATTGAGATTATCTTATGGTTTTTATCCTTCAATTTGTTAATATGGTGTATCACATTGATTGATTTGCATATATTGAAGAATCCTTGCATTCCTGGGATAAACCCCACTTGATCATGGTCTATGATGCTTTTAGTATGCTGTTGGATTCTGTTTGCTTGTATTTTGTTGAAGATTTTTGCATCTATGTTCATCAGAGATATTGGCTTGTAGTTTTCTTTTTGTGTGACATCTTTGTCTGGTTTTGGTATCCGGGTGATGGTGGCCTCGTAGAATGAGTTTGAGAGTGTTCATCCCTCTGCTATATTTTGGAAGAGTTTGAGAAGGATAGATCTTAGCTCTTCTCTAAATGTTTGATAGAATTCGCCTGTGAAGCCGTCCTGTCCTGGGCTTTTGTTTGTTGGAAGATTTTTAATCACAGTTTGAATTTCAGTGCTTATGATTTTTTTTTTTTAATATTTTCTATTTCTTCCTGGTTCAGTCTTGGAAGGTTGTGCTTTTCTCAGAATTTGTCCTTTTCTTCCAGGTTGTCCATCTCATTGGCAAATAGTTGCTTGTAATAATCTCTCATGATCCCATGTATTTCTGCAGTGTCAGTTGTTACTTCTCCTTTTTCATTTCTAATTCTATTGATTTGAGTCTCTCCCATTTTTTCTTGATGAGTCTGGCTAATGGTTTATCAATTTTGTTTATCTTCTCAAAGAAACAGCTTTTAGTTTTATTGATCTTTGCTATTGTTTCCTTCATTTCTTTTTCATTTATTTCTGATCTGATCTTTGTGATTCTTTCCTTCTGCTAATTTTGGGGTTTTGTTTGTTGTTCTTCCTCTAGTTCCTTTTGGTGTAAGTTTCGATCGTTTATTTGAGATGTTTCCTGTTTCTTGAGGTAGGCTTGTATAGCTATAAACTTCCCTCTTAGAACTGCTTTTGCTGCATTCCACAGTTTTTTTTCATTGTTTTTCCATTGTCATTTGTCTCTAGGTATTTTTTGATTTCCTCTTTGATTTCTTCAGTGATCTCTTGGTTATTTAGTAACCTATTGTTTGGCCTCCATGCGTTTGTATTTTTTACGTTTTTTTCCCCTGTAATTCATTTCTAATCTCATAACGTTGTGGCCAGCAAAGATGCTTGATATGATTTCAATTTTCTTAAATTTACTGAGGCTTGATTTGTGACTGAAGATGTGATCTATCCTGGAGAATGTTCCATGCTCACTTGAGAAGAAAGTGTAATGTGTTTTTTTAGATGGAATATCCTATAAATATCAATTAAATCTATCTGTTCTATTGTGTCATTTAAAGCTTCTTTTTCCTTATTTACTTTCATTTTGGATGATCGGTCCATTGGTGTAAGAGAGGTGTTAAAGTCTCTCACTATTATTGTGTTACTGTCGATTTCCTCTTTTATAGCTGTTAGCAGTTGCCTTATGTATTGAGGTACTCCTATGTTTGGTGCATATATATTTATAATTGTTATATCTTCTCCTTGGACTGATCCCTTGATCATTATGTAGTGTCCTTCCTTGTCTCTTGAAACATTCTTTATTTTAAAGTCTATTTTATCTGATATGAGTATTGCTACTCCAGCTTTCTTTTGATTTCCATTTCCATGGAATATCTTTTTCCATCCCCTCACTTTCAGCCTGTATGTGTCCCTAGATCTGAATTGGGTCTGTTTTAGACAGCATATGTATGGGTGTTGTTTGTGTATCAATTCAGCTGGTCTATGCCTTTTTGTTGGAGCCAAGTTCCCTTCCATTCCTCATACCCCTCCCCACCACTTCCCTCAGGGTCTTCCCTATCCCCACTGGACCCCTAACTGTGGGTGGGTCCTGCTGGGTGTAGGATCTCCTCCCCTGCACCAGCCACTCCTTAGGGGTGCCAGTCCTGGATGTCTGGCCTTTACTTTTGCTCCCCCTTCCCTCCCACTCCCTCAGAACCCCTGTGGCTGGAGGGGGCCTAGGTGGGCTGAGGATCAGGCCCAGGATCTCAACAGGTTCCTGGGGGTCTAAGTGGGCAGGGGAAACCTGGCCATGCTCCCTTTTGATCCTCTGCCCTCCCAATGGTTCCCCAATCTCCCCCTTCAGGTGTAGGATCCCTTCCCCTCCACCAGCCACCCCTCAGAGGCACCAGTCCTGTCTTGCCTCCACTTCTCCTCCCCCTTCACTCCCCCCACACCCCACATCCTACCTGGTCATGGGGGTTCCTTCCGTCCCCTTAAGTGTCTACCATTACCTGGTAGGTGTCCTAGCTGTGAGGAGATGTGAATTTTGCGTTCTCCTACTATGCCATCTTGACTCCACCCCCGTTATAACTTTTGATGGAGTATAATCTGTAAAAATACTGAATCTATATGCTGTACCTGAAACTAATATAGTAATGCAAATCCACTATAGTTCAACAGAAAAACATGTTTTAAGTGTACAAAATGAGTCAGGCAAATGAGAAGTTCACCCTATCTAAATATGTTTTAAAAATTCCTTTCCCAATTTCCTTCTCTTTGTCCATAGATAAGACTAACTAAAATAGAACGGACACTGGAGATTTATTAAATCATTTTGTATATCCTTCAAGGAGAAATTGATAATACCAAGTGGTGTTGAGGATGTGGAGCAACCAGAACTCATGCATTATTGGTTCAAGAAAGTAAAATAAAATGACAATCTCTAGGTCCATCCATGTTGCTGCAAATGGCATGATTTTGTTCTTTTTTATGGCCAAGTAATATTTCATTATATATATATATATATATATATATATATATATATGTATCACATCTTTTTTATCCATTCCTCTGAGTGAAGTCAGACACAGAAAGACATATATCATATGGTATCACTTATATGTGGAATCTAAATAAAAAGTTACAAATGAACTTATTTAAAAAACAGAAGTGGAGTCACGGATGTAGAAAACAATCTTATTGTTATCAGGGGATACGGTGAGGGGGAGGGATAAATTGGGAGATTGGAATTGACATATATTGACAATGCACACTACTATATATAAAATAGATAACTAATAAGAACTTACTATATAGCACAGGGAACTCTACTCAATACTCTATAATGGCCTATATGGGAAAAGAATCTAAAAAAAGAGTGGATATCTATATATAGATATAGATATATGTATAACTGATTCACTTTGCTGAAACTAACACAACATTGTAAATCAACTATACTCCAGTAAAAAAAATTTTAAAAAGTAAAATAATACAATCACTTTGGAAAATTGTTTGGGAGTTTCTGGTAAAGTTATATATACACTTATTTTATGACTTAGTTATTGCACTCCTAAGCACTTACCCCAGAGAAATAAGTGCATATGTTCTACAAACTGAGTTGTACATACATGAATATTTATAGCATAACTATTCATAAGAGCCCCAAACTGGAAAAAATGTCCAATAACAGGAAAATCCATCAACTAATTGTGGCATGTTCATATAGTGAAATATGACTGGGCATTAAAGAATGAATGACCAACAAATGAATATACGCAGTGACACAGATAAATCTCACAAATATTGTGCTGTGCCAAAAAAGTAAAATAAAAGAGGATATAGTATATTACATGAAATTCAAGAAAAAAAATTCATGGTGATAAAAATTCAGAACTGATTTATTTGGAGGGAAGATGAATGCATTGATTGGAAAGAGCACAAAGGAACTTTCTGAGGTGATGGAAATGTTCCTTATGATATGGGTGACAGGAATGTACATGTCAAAATGTACATTGTCAAAACTCAGCAAGCTGTATGCTTAAGATTTATTCATTTCCTGAATGAAAATTAAATGTCAATAAAGTGCTGTTAGCATGAATAAAAACCTGTGGATATCTAGCCACATGTTCTTCATCCCTTAGACTCAAGTGTCTTCATGACACTTAGCAAACAAGAGAGTTTATCAGACACTTACTTGCCTAGTAATTTAAGGAAATGCTACATTTACAAGAAGTTTCCATTGGAAAATAGTTACTATTGTTTATTAAAGAAGAAGAGCTAGCATATGGGCTAAGTGAACAACTGACTGCCATGTAACCCAGTCATATCAACTCCTTATTGGAAGAAAGAGTTTAAAGAGCTATGACTCTTCTCAAAACTGAGACTACAAATCCCCAAGTTTCTTTTAAATATCATCTGGCCTGCATAGCAATGGGCTGCCTGGTCTCCAGAACAAGTGCCCAATAAGGTAGGTTTCTTAACAAGGAAAGAAATACAGGCACTCTCACTGAAATATTTGCCTAGAGATATTTCTGTTCCTGAGAATGAAATGCAAATTTGTTTCCAGTAGCCTGAGGTGGGATAGTGGTTTTTATGGTTTTGCTTCAAATCCTGATGAAAATTGTGAGTGAGTTCATCTCTTTTTATAAGGTTCTTTGGTGAGGTTTCCAACATGATCTAATCTTGCCCTGGAAAGTGAACTAAAAGGAGCTGACTGGTTATTAGGAAGAAGTTCACTAGCCCCACTTTACAGCCATCCAAGTGAATGTCTTCATGGAAGTCTCGAGGCTGCTCCTGTCCCAGCTGAGTTCAGGGACCTGCCTGTGACTTCAGAGGGACTTCCCAGGGCAGAACGGGGAAGAATCATACCCAAGATGTTTCACAGTGTAAGTGTGCTTGTCTTTCCATTACCTACTCCTATTTTCAGATCTGTATAAGTTAACTTCCCAAATTAAACCAGGTTAAAACCCAATAACCTCTGCTCACTCTCAGATACTATCTATTAGACTAGTTGGTTGCTTTTCCCTCCAATCAAGTGTGCTTTGGAAAGGTTTAATATTAGTACAATCTACCTATGTCATTTCAAGAGGAAAATAGATGTGCTGGTGTTGTTTTTTTGTGTGTTTTTTTGTTTGTTTGTTTTGTGGTACGCGGGCCTCTCACTGTTGTGTCCTCTCCCGTTGCAGAGCACAGGCTCCGGACGCGCAGGCTCAGCAGCCATGACTCACGGGCCCAGCCGCTCCGCGGCATGTGGGATCGTCCCAGACCGGGGCACGAACCCGTGTCGCCTGCATCGGCAGGTGGACTCTCAACCACTGCGCCACCAGGGAAGCCCTGGTGTTGTTTTAATTCATATTTTTTTTAAGATTCCACATGTAAGATCATACAGTATATGTCTGTCTCTGTCTGATTTGTTTCACTTAGCATAATGCCCTCAAATTTCATCCACATTGTAGCAAATGGCAGAATTTCCTTCTTTCTTATGGCTGAATAATATTGTATTTTATATATATATATATATACACACACACACACATATATATATAAATATACACATATATATGTATATTTATATGCATATACATATATTTATATGCATAACATATTCTTTATCTATTCCTCCATCATGAGTGCTTAGGTTGTTTCCATGCACTTAGGTGCAGATATCTCCTTGAGATAGTGTCTTTACTCCTAAGGATATATATCCAGAAGTGGTATATATGGTGGCTGTATTTTTCATTTTTTGAGGAAACTCCATACTGTTTTCCATAGTAGCTGCACCAGTTTACATTCTCACTAACAGTACCCAAGGGTTCCCTCTTCTCCATTTCCTCACCAGTACTTGTAATCACTTGTTTTCTGATAGTAGCTATTCTAACAGGTCTGAGGTGATATCACTTTGTGATAATAATGTTGATGATTAGTAATGTTGAGCACATTTTATGTATCTTGGATATTGACCCCTAATCAGATACATGATTTGCAAATATCTTCTCCCATTCCATGGGCTGCCTTTTCATTTTCTTGATTATTTCTTTTGCTGTACAGCTTTTTAGTTTAATGTAGTCCCACTTCTTTTATTTATTTATTTATTTATTTTAGTCCCACTTCTTGATTCTTGCTTTTGTTGTTTGTGCTTTTGGTATCATATCCAAAAAATTATTTTCAAGACCAATGTTGAGGAGCTTCTTCCCTACATCTTCTTCTATAAGTTTTATGGTACCAGGTCTTATGTTCAAGTCTTTGATCCATTTTTCTCCTGTTAATCTGTATTTTGTCAGTTTAATTTGCAAATCCCTAGGGATTGAACCCAAGAGGATAAAGGTTAAAGTTTTATCTCTCCTGTACTTGGAATGTATGTGTTCACCAAGGAAAAGCAGAGAGAAGGCCAGATGTGAAGCATGATTAATAAGTCCCTTAAAGGAAGATTCTAGAAGTAGTCACAGAAACACAGGGAAGACTTTTAGGATGGCCAGTCCCTCAGGCTACTGAAGGAGAAAGAGAATATAAGGGTGAGTAACCCATCATCCAATTGAGGTAAAGAGGCAAAGCCAGAATGATCTAAGTAGCAACTGCCTTAGATGTTGTGTATTGAAAGGCAAATATCTTGATGAGAGTCCCCTACTTATTCCAGATGCTTGAGCATTCTTTATCTAAAATCCTTAACTAGAACTTGATCATTTGATAATAACAATTTAATAGAGCAACGAACATCTTCATTCCTCCTCTGGAAGACAAATGAAGTTCTAAATTAGGAGTCTGGCTGTAAGATTGTCAGGGCAGAAATAGATAGTAAAGTCCTTCAAAGAGTTAGAACTGAACACTTGAGTTTCTTCATCTGCACATCCTTGTAGAAGATTTATTTCATTATTCAATGAAAAAAAGGTAATTTTCTTTCTACTTCTGTTTACCTTTGGTGCACTTGGCATTTGACTAGACATCTCAGGATACTGAATCACAGCTTTTCTGGGATTTGATGTTAACCACTAAAAAGCTAAGAAATGGTAGGCTAAGTACAATTTTGCTCCTTAATCCTAATGTCAATGCTATAGATAAAGAAGATAGAAGGAAAAATAAGATCTAAGTAATTATTCAGTGACTTCATCTTGAAGATAGGGCACGATGTATATACTCTGTATGCACAAACTACTTGAGTACTTTTTTAAACTTCAATTATTTTCTAACTTCATTCCAATCAGAGAAAACCTTCTTAGGATGGACGAAATATTTTCTACTTTCTAATTTCTCTAATTTCTAAATATTTTCTAATTTAAGTAATTTCTAAGTAAATATCTTCATCACTCTCTTTATGTAAACTTTAGAATAACTTTAGCTAATAATAACCATTGATCTTTAGAAAACTAATCTCCTTCTTAATTACTGTCATTGAGCTGTAAGTTATTAAATTTGGAGGATAAAATTTTGAGAGAAGTAGTAGACATAAAATTCTGTAGGGAAGGAAATTATTATTACTCACAGATCTCATTTGATAAAGCATGTCAATTGCCCTTATTTTAAAACAATCCATCCCTACCCGAAATAATTCAACTTCCCTTTGGATGAACTTCCTACTTAAATTTGGCTGGGGCAATTCCATTTATGATTTTTGGATCAGGTGTTGGAACTACCCAGTTTGGGAGGTTTTCATTACATTTTCCTGGAAAGAAAAGAGCTGGGGTTTATAGGGAGGGCACTACTTGTTTTTTAAAAAAGTCTCCCTTGCTTGCTGATTCATAAAGGGACAATCATTGTTTGCCTTAGATCCTGTCACTTAAGGTGTGTAGAGAGCCTTATGTAGGTTTACAGGGCAAGACCTGCAACAATCTGAGTCAAAAACCATTTTCTCCCGGATCGAGTTGACAAAAAGACCTAGAATATATTATTTGATTTATCTAGAAAGCCGAATCACCAAGTTAGTCCAGTCTGTGATGTGAAACCAGGCAAAGGTATAACCACGCACTCAATAAAAACACAATATTGGAAATGAAATAACGAAAATAGAAAACACAGCTTATTCATTGAAATATAGTGATATCTACAAAGCCATCGTTCCATCTGGAAGGTTATCATCAAGAGAACAAGAGTGACTAAGTGAGAGTAATTTGGTTTAAAAAATCAATGTAGACTACATTGATGCTTTGCCCAAGAAAAGGCTGTCAGTGTTTGACACTATTTGTTCTTATTTGATCTTCAAGATTATAAAAGACTAGAACCTTAAATTAGCATATTTACATTGACTTGAGCATAGGTCAGTAGAGTTCCAGCTGCCTCATGTTTCCTTTAATAATTCCAGGAAGATTTATTGAACATCTATTTGGTGAGAGACACTATACCAGGTGTTACAACAGAATATGTTAGGTTCTAATGTACCATCAGGAGCTAATAAGTAAGCTACATGAAATGTGGCCACTTTTAGACTGTGAGATGAGTGCAAAAGTGGGGTTTCCTTTAGGCTTTGCTTTCAGGAAGGGTGACCCAAGACACAAGAACTGAAGGCAGATGCAAGAACTAAAATCTTCCAAATGAAGGAAAATGGCAAGAGCCAAAGGGTGGGAAAAGTAAGGGAGAACTTATTCGATGGCCAGAGTGAAGGGTTCATAGAATGGTTATGGACATTGAGGCTGCAAAGTCAAAGAAGATAAAGTAGAGGACTTGGAATGCTCCACTTAGGAATTTAAAAATTGTTTTTATTTTTAAGTGCAGTACTTTTCAGAGCCTCTAACAGGCAAATGTGTATTGTGACTCTCTGAGAATGTAGCATGCCATAATCTCAATTTTTTGCTTCATGAAATTTTGGGTATGAGGTACAAAATGACCCTGACCATCTGTGAATTACACTTAGGGAAACCCTATTTTAGGGAATTTGAAACTGCTTCACAATGTGAGAGCAGTAATATTTATCAACAGAATCAGACCAGCCTAAAAAGTATTTGGGGTTTACACTTGTTATAGATGATATAAAAATGACCAAATCCAAAGTTGGAAGATAATTTGGAGTCTATCTGGTGCTACCTGATGCTTGAACAGCCTCTAAAAAAGCCACACTATTTAATTGTCCAGCCTCTGGTGACAGGGAGGTAAACTGAAGGAACCCATCTATTTTTCAAGCAGTTTATTATGTTGAGCCCAAATTTGCCTTCTTAAGCTTGCTAGGTCCTTCTTTGGGAGCAATCACTAAAAGCCTGAACCTTCTCCTACCCAAAAGCCCTTTATGTACTTTGAATCAATTATCTCATTTCTTTTTTCCTAGTTCTTCCAATTATCCACCACATGGCATAGTTTCTAGGCCCTCATCAGCCTGGTAATTCATCCCTGGATACTTCACATTGTCACTGTGTCTCTTGACATGAGATAGTTGACATGCATCCTTCCCAGTGTGGTCTGAGCTAAGATTATAATGTTCCAAATTCTGAACATTATGCATTTCTTAGCACAGACAAAAGCCATTTGGGTTAATTTGGATCCAATACCACTAAATTATTATTATTATTTTTGGTGGGGCCACTCCATGCAACATGCCGGATCTTAGGTCCCCAACCAGGGATTGAACCCATGCCCCCTGCATTGGGAGTGTGGAGTCTTAACCACTGAACTGCCAGGGAAGTCCCCCCACTAAATTATTGAAATAATTTTTGTCTAAACTTCTGCTCACCCCAAACTTCTCCAGCCTCTTCCTGTGTTGTTGATTTTCAGGATTTACAGTAAAGTTTATCTCGTTACCAGTGTCACTTCTTTTTTTTTTTTCCCCCCTGGCAATAGTCTTTTTGATCTTAATTCTGCTACCTTTCCAGTTTCAGGTCAACTTAAATTTGATCAGAAGTCTTCCCCTAAGACTGGATAAAATATTAGATAGAAAAAGACTAAATATAAAACTTTGAACTGGGTACCAGACATTCCTTTTCAAAAATGCAATTAATCCATTGGTCACTCAAATGTTATTATATCTACATTGGTCACTCAAATGTTAGATACATTTATATATCTAAAAGTGATCACCTAGCCTACATGAATTGCTAGAAATAGGTTCACTCAAATCTACTTATATTACACCTGTCCAGTTGGGCCAAGTAAAGGAAGATAAAGTCTAGTCAAGATAAGATAACACAGCTAGTCAAAACATCTGACTAGCTCCTCACTTTATATCACTAAGAACAGTTCTCAGAATTTGCCTTTTCATTTTGAAAACTGGTATATCTGTAGAATTCTAACTTTTCTCCAGGTCTCCATTATTTGGCAAAGTTTACTGGCAGCATTTCTGCCATCTTGCCTCCATGTTCTCTTAATATAATGGGTCTTTCCTCACTTGAAACTACCATGTCTTTATTCTTTCCCTGAATGACAATTTTTTTCATGTTGGATCAGGAGAGCTTAGCTGAGCATCATATTTTAAACCAGTAATACTCATCCCAAAGGAAAATAAAGATGCATTCCCTTATATGTCTTGCTCTGAATCAGGGTTTCTCAATTTCAGCACTATTGACAGTTTGAATCAGATAATTCATTGTGAGAAGATGTCCCATGCAATATAAGATGTTTAGCAATATTCCGGGTCTCTAGGTGCTAGATACCAGTAGCTACAACGCCCTCCCAAGCCAGGACAATCAAAAATGTATCCAGATATGGCCAAATGTCCCACAGTTGGGGGTGGTGGGGTGGTGGGATTGCCCCAGTTAAAAACTACTGATCAGAACATAAATAAATAAATTTAAAAGAATAACTTTTTGCCTATGTTCTTTCTCCCTAATGTGTACTCTTTCTATTTAACTCCATTCAGACTAATTCAGTCAATGAATGACATATAATTAAACTAGGGAAATATGCCTAGAATTCTTGGTTTAAAAAGAAAAAAAACCTGGTTATGGTTTTAGAGCAGAAAATTAGAAGGCAAGTGTTACACATCCAAATAAAGAATAGAAAAACTTAAAGGTTAAGAAGTATCAATCGTGTCTTAGGGCTGCTCTAACAAATACCATAGACTGGGTGGCTTAAACAGCACTTATTTCTGGAAGCTGAGAAGTTCTGGAAGCTGGGAAGTCCAAGATCTAGGTACCAGTCAACTGAGTTCATATGAGAACACTCTTCCTGGTTTGTGCATAGATAACTTTTAGCTGTATCCTCTTATGCAGAAAGACAGAGATCATCTCTCTCAGGTCTTTTCTTATAAGAGTAATAATCCCATACATTAGCGCTCCACTTTCATGACCTACCAAATGCCTTACCTCCATATACCTCCAAGTACCATCATAATAGAATTTAGGGCTTCAATATATGAACTTTGGGAGGGAACACAAATGTTTAGTACATAGTAAATAGTGAACACAAGAATCATGATACAAAGGGATTCAAATGTATCCTTCTTGATATGCACACAGGGCTTTCCAAGATCACATAATTTGCAAGCTGGTTGAATTTCCTAACCCTTCCAATGGGACCAACAGCCTTCAGCCTCTTCCCCTCTTTCCATCCCAAGGTCTTTTTTGTAGCTTTTATTTCTCTTTACTGTATCATTCCATAAGGAAGGGCAATGCTTTCCCACGGATACAAAGTGTCCCAAGGACACCAACAAGAAAGAATACAAGAGAAATGGCAGCACACCCAAACCCTTTCTTTGGGGGATATCTCAATTGGAGCATCTAACGCCCCCTAGTGGCAAGATAACCTATTTCTTTCAGCCTGTATTTCAGGCTTATACTTGGAGCTAGGACTTATTTTCAGGACTGTTCTATATCAACTCTGTCAAGGAGCCGACAGAAGGATGTCATTTTGTTTGTTTGTTTGTTTGTTTGTTTTTCTGCCAGGAAAAAATCAAGCTAGAGTAAAGTAAGGCATTGCTTCTTTTGTGAAAAGATTATGCTGATTTTCTTCAGTTAGAAAGGTGACGTGTTTGACATGTTCATGTCTTTGAATCAAGAATAAAATTAAGGTCCAGTTTTGATCCAACGTCTATGTTCTCATTTTTTAATTACAAAATTAAAAATACGCTCATAAGAACCGACAGGAAATTTCATGGGTCTCATTAGACCAACTCTATTCTCTTTCTTTAAAAAAGGATGTTCTAGTAAATTCAGAAAAAAATCAAGGCCACTGTTCCAGTTGTGGTAAAGCTGAGCCTATCAAATGTCAGGTTCACTAAAAAAATTAAGAGCTGACAACAAACTGACTCTTTTCTTATTGTACTATCATGGGTTCTGCTCATGAAATGGAACTTGACATCTGTATATTGGTAGATTAATGTGAGAGAAAAAAATCCTTGCTTTGGAAGATTTTAATTTTTATGGCTTCTAGTCATTTTAATACAAACCTGGCAAAAGAAAGGAAATAAAAAATTGGGGAAACATCCTTTCTGAATTAAATATGTTAGTCTGGGTCAGTGAGAATTTCAATGCCTGCCAAAATTGATTTTCAGTGGCATGCAGCATTTTCAGTGAAGAAATGATGGGGTTTCTGAATGGATTTAGCATTGTTTGAAAGTTTATTTCGGATAGACTATGACACTTGGAGCATAACTTTGATTCCTTGTGCTTTAATAGATTGATCTATAAAAGAAGATGTCAGCCAAAAGCCTTTATGTCCAAGGCTACATGTTAGGCACTGGGAAATAACATCAACAAGGACCCCTCCCTTCAGAAATATAACAAAGGCTCTAGTTATGAATGACAAGTGCTTCTCTTCAGGGAATGAGTTCTTCTCGAAAACAAATCCATCCTATTGGGAGGTGGCCTAAGAGATGAACCTTGCTTTGACCTAAAAGAGTTAATTCACTATAATTCTAGATTGTCCAAGAAGTACTTTGGCAACATGGAAGAAAGATACTGTATAAATCCAAATAATGAATATTATTATGAACCAGATCAGAACTATACAAACAATCCCTTTTCACAAAGGCAGAGTTTTCATATATCAATCCCCAGCTCCTTCTTTGCCAGGGATAATTCAATGACTACTGACACCAGAAGCCTCTGATTGTATGTGCATGAGACCTTGGTTTCCAAATCCCTTAAATAAATGTCACACCTTTGCACAAGTGTTGGCTGGCTTTGAGGCACCAAGGCCTACTGAATTCAAGGTGTGGTGGAGATCCCACCCTGCAAGGTGCATTGGGACTCCATAAACCACTTGCCTCATCCTGGCTGAGGAGTTTAGAGGAAAATCGGCAAGCATCAAAGCAGGTGCAACTCTATCCTCTGATGTCTAAAGTCTGGGGTGGGGTGACAGTGCTCTAGAGTATTCTTTTGTATAAGTTTTATGGGTTTGGAAGTACTCTTTACAAGCATCTTTCCCACCCCAAGGCAGATACAGGCTCACACACTAAACAGTGACCCTATTCAGTCTTCTGTCTTCCACTCTATATATTCTGGGTATATGTAAGTTGTAGGAGAAATCTATGTAAAAGAGATATATAGACTAGAAATGATGAGATCCAGGGTTGGAGTTTTAAAGTAAAAGCTAAAGAAATGAATACCTGGAGACTCAGAAGACCATCTGCCTTTAAAAAGCAGCCTATTCAGGAAAGGGAGTGTTGAGTTCAGGGGACTAGTTTGACTTTTTTAAGGTTATCAAGCAAGAACTGAGTCCATTTTTGGTACCACTTTTTGCATAAACTGGTCCAAAATAAATAACCAGCACAGCTGTGGTGCAGAAAACCTCCTGTGTAAATTATTTTCATGTGTGTGGCTTTTTAAAATGAATTTCCGTCAATCTTTCCATGGCTTTTGGTCCACATTAGTCCTGACTATAACTGTATTTTTCTGAAAAGTTAAGGGAGGTAACTATCTATCAGGGACCATCTCTATTATGGCTTCTTTTGTTACTGTTGTTTGGTTTGGTTTGTTTGTTTTCGGGTTGGGTTTGAGGCTCAGCACATATTTTCTCAATACTCCTAATATACTATAGAAGTTGGTTTGGTTTGAAGCAATGCAACTGATTAAATGTGGGGAGTTTCCCACCTCTCCCACTCTATCTCACTCTACCTCCCCTCTGGAACACTCAGATTCTCGGCTTTACTATTTATAGTCTCAGGGAAGCTCTTGCTTCTCCCACCCACTATTGCTCCAATTTGAAACACATGCAGGGGAAGAGAGGAAGAGGAGTCTGTGGGAGGAGAGGTAGAAGAACCGCACCCACTGTGAAACCACCATGCCATCCTGCTTGCATGTGGTTAAACACCCAGAAAGAGAGGGAGTTTGCTGAGTTTCTTTTCAGTACATCCATACTCACTGGTCCAAAGACAGTTTGGTTTCTTATTGTCTGACTCATTCTGACTTTGACATAGATCAGTTTCTTGATCACGATGGAGGAAAAACCAATAAAGTGAAATGTCTCAAGACATAATCTCCAATGCTTAAAATAAAGAGGAGAGGAAGGGAAAAATAAAACCTTTTCATAATTTTCACAGGAGTTATCACATTCTGAAAGTCCTACATCTGACCCTATGAAAACCTAATCCCTAAAGGTGGTACCTCATAGCAAACACCACACACACACACACACACACACACACACACACACTTGAAAAGGGAAGGAGGTCAGATGGTTCATACCTTAAGACCACTTAAACATTTTTCTAGAAGGTGAGAAGGTAAGAAATCAGAGAAAAAGTCCATAATAGTATTTTGGCAATCTCTCCACTCTATAAACTCTATCCATAGGCAATCATTGGCTTGTGCCAATTTTGCATAACTAAAAATGACTTAGATTAAATATTAGGGGTGGATGTTTGGCAATGGCTAAGCCTATGTTCTTTTTACCTTTTAATAGCAGATGAAGATGTCCGTCAGGTTGCCTTTGTCTTGTGTACTTTCAACAGTTGCTCTGGCTTCCTTCATATCATTTGTTTCCTTGAAACTTTGAAGTTTTGCACCTACCTCCATGACTTTTTCTTCATGTAAGTAAGTGGCTTAAGTAAGAGTCATGTGTATAAAAGCTAAAGAAAAAAATCAGATAATTGGTAATCATTACTGCCACAGACAGCAGGTTAAAAACTGGGGAGGATGACGATGTTTGATGTCAAAATGAGAGGCAGAAATCTGGGGTCAAGTGGTCCTGGGTTTAAATTCTGAATCTTCTCATTCCTAGCTGTGCGATCTTGGACCAGTCATCTCAATAATCTTCCTAAGGCTCAGTTTCCCCAACTACAGAATAGTATTGACAGGAGTGTGTACTTCATAGAAGAGGCATAGGATTTAAATCATATACTGACTTCACCCCAAAACTGATATTTAGTTTTAAATTTAGGGAGGGAAATCAACCACGAGACTAAACTGATTGTGAGCAGTTTCTCCAACTCTACAGTTTTAAATCAAGATGTTCTTGAATTGGGGTAGTTAAGTAGTTAAGACTCCATGCTTCCACCGTAGTGGATGCAGGTCCATCCCTAGTCAGGGAACTAAGATCCCACATGACATGCAGTGTGGCCAAAAAAAAAAAAAAAAAAAAAAGATGTACTTAAATTCAATGTAGTGACTTAGTGATGTACTCCATTCTCAAAATCAGTCGTGCAAAACAAAATCTAACAAATATCAGTAACTACTGTATATTCCAGTATACTTTTTAGGAGAGAACATGGTTATAAACATAGAGCCACCCAATTAACCTTATCCAAGAATAAGAAAGACAAAAATATCATGTGTATTTCTGTTTATTAGTAACTACTATTGAGACAAAGAGCCCTCTTCTGGGGTTTGGATGATTTCCAACAGGAAGACCAAGCCAATCCTCAAAAATGTCAAACCACAAGGGAGTTTCCAAAGTTGATTGGTAACAGCTGATCACACATCCTACCCATCCGTGGCCTCCTTCCCCCACCATACACAAGAAAGAAAGGAAGGAAAAGTAAGCACAAAACACAAATTATATCACTGGACATGCATTTGTCAACTTCATTGTGCTATCTTCTTTTTCTCCAAGACCAATTTGGAATGTTATTAGGTCTGTTAATGCTTCAAGCACTCCTGAGATGTGAAGTCCAGTGAAAAGCTGGAGGACCAAAATATATCTTCTTAGGAGAAAACAGCAAATTGAATCCTAATCTTCAAGTTAGTTTTAATTGTCACTGAAAAATGTTTCTTGAAGTTCTGTTGTAACACTTGCTCATGGTTTTTGAAGTGTGGCCAATAGTATAGAATCTATAGTTTTATTTGATGAACAAAGAAAATAAAGTCCTGGGAAAAAGTTAAATTCACAGGGCCACAGCCATCTTATCAGTATTCATTATTTTTAAGAAAAACTGCAATTTTAGACTCTTTTATAAAAGTCATGGTATTTTGGCCCTAAAGTTACAGGTTCAAAATGATAGACATCTGATTATATTCCATATTTATTTCCACATTTAGCTGTTTCCCTCAATATTAAATCAAGATCAAGAGACATATTACTGAAAGTGATGGACTGATCAGCTGATAGAAATGAGGTATATGTTTTGCTTTTGCTTAGTTTTTCCATGTAATCAATGCATCGGCCTTGCTTCACCCATCACCAGGGTCCTGTCAGGATATATACCAACCTACAAAACAGTTTTTCAAAAGGATCCTGTAAGAACCATTTAAAAATCCCTTCTCCCATAAAATGAACTTACAGCAGAATATTCTGTTCTCACCATTTACCTTATATATTTCTCAACCCTGCATATTTGAGCACGCACAACAGTTCATTGCCCTCCCATATTTGTGCTATTGGTTTGATATGATGCCCTATAGAACCACTTGATAGAATAATGCTTTCCGATTGCTTTTTGGGAGAGCCACCAGTGATCCTCTTATCACACTGAGAAATATGCTATCAAAGATGGGGCTAGTTTCATGCAGATATGGAATAGTTTTTTCTCACTATTTACAAGTTTAAAAACAATGCCAATCAACTACTTTTAACTTTTTTATTAGGCTTCTTATTCTATATATGTCTGCACCCCTTGAAATTTTTAAAGTATGCAATCATAATTAATATATTCTTTAATTGAAAGTATGTAACATTATTACAAATACTATTATTGTATGATCTATGTAAGTACATATTATATAATTTAAACTTTTAAAGTATGAAGGGTGTATATGTGAATGTTGGAAATACTTTGGGAAGGTAGGGTCTGATTCCTAGCTAGATCACTTTCTGTTTAGATGCTGTCTTGCAAATTAGTTAAAGTGAGTGCATTTTACTCTTCATTGGTTGGTAAAAATGAGTATGGTAATGGGTAATCTTGTTATAAGGATTAGTGCAGGTCAAAAACGATGCACTTCTGGTTTGTGTTGTGTCGTCGGTGGTAGACATTATTTTTCTACTATAAAGCCCCATTGCACCTGGTGGCTTGTGATACCTAATAGCCATCTGCATAGTCACTGCTTTTTAAATTCAATGCAAAATTTGCTAGTGCATCGACTGAAACCACAGTACAAACTCACCAATCATTTGCGGCCTTTTCTTTGCAGTTCTCCAGAGATTGCTAGCAGCTATTGAATGATGCAGTCTATGACTCTGGTCAGGACTCTTGGATGTCATTTTTCTTGGACAGGAAAGCCTTTATTACTGTTACTTGTTTTTCTGCCTGGTTCATAAATAGGACAAAAGCTGTTCAAGCTTGAAGAACTGTTCAAGTACACTCTTGTCCTTTTAAATTAAATTAAAAACAAAATATAATGAACAAAAATACCTATCAATTGAGTTCTAAATGACTAATTTCTAATAGTATTCACTAATAAAACTCAATAGCATTCACTAATAAAAGAAACTGTGTCTTGGAACAGATTCACCCAATCATCATTTTTGTTAGTGTCCAGAGAGCCTAGTCCATGTCTATTTTTTTTTTTTTTTTTAACATCTTTATTGGGGTATAATTGCTTTACAATCATGTCTATTTTTTAACAATACTCTTCCTATAGGGTCACTCTCTAAGTTATTTTCATGACTAGTGTTAGACCTCAACATCTAGTTCAAATAAGTTAAAGTGTTCTCTGAAATATATCATTAGGCAAAAGGTTTTGGGGAAAAAATTAAATGGAATATCTTGGCAGGTGGCTATGTTTCTCCACTGAAGGATATGCAGGAACATATCTAGAGGAATGAATAAGCTTTACCCAATAAACAAGAGTTCATGCACGATTTAATACTTAATTAGAAAGTCTGTAATTAAGCTGTGAACATGTCTGGAACTTTGATATGCATTAACTTGGAGAAAAGGAGAAAAATCCCCAGACACTTGAAGAGAGAAAAAAAAAAAAAATCAGAATAGTACAACAACAGGACAATGGGGATCCCATTAAGAAAAAATAATAGGCACCTCAGAGGAAAGAGTCTCAGATATGAATAATTGAAATAATTGTATGATCTTGTCAATAGGCACTTTCAAACGAGTCAAGCTATTTTGAAGGTGCCAAATTATTTGTGTGGCATTTTTATGTTTTATTTGCAGCATAATTATCACCTATAAGCACTGCTCTATCTACCTGTTGCGTAAATTGATGCAACATTTCCTCTTTTTTATAAAAGCTTCTTTAAATATAAGAAGAAAACACAAACTATGCATCAAAATTTATACTGAGACTCTTAGGAGGAAATTCTCATAGAAGTGTGACTGCATTGCAGTCAGTACAAGAAGAATCTGGTTCCCAAGATTGTACTCAGAGTTTAAAGCAGGCATTGACCCTTATTTATGATTTGGCAGCTTTTCAGCTAATATTATGAATTTATGCTTATAATTTGTGTCCTCCAAATTCTCTCTCTCATTATATACACATATGTGTGTTACATATATTATGTAATATGTATATACACACATACATAAATACATGCATAAATATATCCTTCTATAATACACTTATGAGTTTGTTTTGGTGCTTAAAACTTTAAAAATTATGCACATTACTAATATTATATATATAAGTTCTCAGTTTCCCTATGCATTAGTTATGCTTATGGTAGATGATAGCAATTAATAAAGATTTAAATTATTTCAATTGTTAGTCATTATTTATGTGGCATAAAACCCAGCATATTGCATGGGTCCACTGAGTCCTCCACACAGTAAGTAGTATTTTCCACAGTCCATTCTAACTTTCAATGTGCATTAAATGTTGCCCACACAGAGGTGAAAAGCAGTTGTGTACCTAATAGAGTGGAATTTAAGAGCCGAGAAGAAGCAAGTGGATAGTCAATGACTCCTCTGGTTTGAAAATAATTGAAGCTATTAATTTTAATTTCTGAGCTTAAGTGGTGGTCCTTCACGATCCTGGGGCGAAGAAGCTGATTTGAGTCTCACACTTTACATAGGTTAGCTCAGTCCTCATCAGATTAATGTGAAAGACTTTCTATCAGGATTGCCTTCTGCTCAGTGAGACCAGTGCTTCTCCAACACACACTCATACTTACACAGCCACAGTTTTCCAGCATTTGAAAGACTGCAAACAAATTATTCCAGGTGGGATAAAAATTAGTAAAGTAGAGTTTGCTTAAATAAGCTATTTTTTTCTCACTCTCCCACTAGTGGTTTATAAGGCCAGGTGCACATTCTCTGAGTGGGTGTCTATCCAATTTGAAAGTAGATCAGCTAGACATGAATGCAAGTGCTTAGAACTAGAGCTGAGGGATGAGCCTCAGAAATCTCTTGATCTTAGCAAGGTAGTGGCAACAATTTTGTTTATATCAAACATGAGACCAAGACATAGGAAAGGAAAGCATCCTTAAAAGATTAGACCGGATCAGCTGAAGAACAGCCTACGATGTCCCACTGAGTGCCACCTCTGTACCTGTTCTAGCCCAAACTCACTAGTTCACATTACCTGACACAGAAAGTGTTCTGAAGTAATGAACAGGCTAAAGGATGGAAACTTTTGTAAATGCAATTTTGTTATTTTTTTCAAGTACTACTAATAACTAAACCAAAAAAAAAAAAATTGCCTAGTAATTATCCTAGTTTAAGTAAGAGTAGTTACTAATTATTCTAACATGTAAAGTGGTGCTTCGAAGTATATGAATGTGTTTGAAAATGGTTGGTTCTCATTACCTTGTTCATTAGCCCTTGAATTCTGTTTCACTCATTCTTTAATTAAAAAAAAAAAAGTTAATGGAAAGCCAATCTCTTACTAGATATTAGAGTCAGGGAAATTTACAATGACCCTTCTAACTTCTTTTGCATTCTTAGTTAGCTCAGGTAATTGAAAATCTTTCAAAGCCCAACTGTTACACATTTAAAATTAGAATCTTTTGAATGTATGAGATGGTTACACCTTCAAAATAGATAAGAAGAGTCTGAGCCATGTAGTGAAAGTAAGCCCTTGGCAAGGGTTTGGCTCTTTAGCCCTGGTCCCTAAGTCTATTCCAATTCTGTGCATCAACAACATTTTGAAAACCAATCAACCAGCCTAGAAGTAGCTGAGACATCTTTACAATGTTATGCATTCATGCTTTTATTTATTCAACAAATATTTGTAAAGCACATACCATGATGCCAGTACTAGATATACAATGGGATTTTAAAAAGGAATAAGTGTTTAAAAGTGTGTGTGTGTGTGTGTGTGTGTGTGTGTGTGTGTGTGTAGGATGGTGGGTGTGCAGACATGCAAGCCCTTCCTGTAGTGTGACAAGTACCTGAATAGATGCATTTCAGGGACTCAACAAAGGTAGCTGTAATTCTCTGAATTAACAATGTCAAGTTTTCCTACGAGAACCACCCATGACACACGTGAGGCTGTGTATCCCCAACGATGCTCACTCTTTCATCTCTCACTTACCATCCACTCAGTTGGGGAGGGGTGTAAGGATGAGCGAGATAGAAACTACTTTTTTATTATTTATTTTGAGTCATAAATGAGACAGGAGAACAAGGGCAAGACCAGGAGGACCCAACCCTTCTAAGTAACATATTGGGAGTTGGCTTTCCACTTGGCCTACACTCTTCATGGGTAAAGTCTGATACTTGATCTCTCTTCAGCCTTAATCTCTGAAAAGCAATCAGTCCTGTTCCTACATGAGACATTGGACTGGAGCATAAAAGACCAGCACATCCTTGGCAGGAAATCAACAATTAGGAAAAACCCTAAGAGTCCAAGATCATGCCAGCAGGTCAACTGATAGATCCTATGTGGCGGGAACCACTGGTAGGGACTGGCATGTCTGGGGGTAGAAATGGCCTCCAAGAAGGACTGAATTCTTTGCAACAGTTAGGAAAACCTCCATACAGCAAGCTGTGCTTCTACCCCAAGGGCAAAGCGTACCAGTGATGAACTAGAATACAAACTCTACTTGTAACACCATTGATAGTTTCTATCATAAGACCTCTGTAGTTCAGGAACTCTTTGACTTGGAGCAGATGAAATTTAAGAGAAACATTTCCAAAGCCAAAATGAGTAATGATAGACATTATTGGCCAGTGAGAAGAAAAAGTCTGTTGAAAATTAAATGGCCTAAGAAACATTTTTCATGATAATCAGTTACCTGAGTTAAATAGAGTTTAATGTTATTTTTTAACTGAAAAAGTCATCTGTCATGTGGAGAGTATCATCAGCTGATAATGTGATGCAGAGACTACCATTTGGCTTTGGCTTTCATATCTACTTAGTCTGCAAATAAAGGCTATTTTTTCTTTAAATTAGAAAAATGATTCCATCCAACTTGTACTCAATACATTTTTCCACCTGTCAAAGACATGGATGATTGGTGACTCTCTCTTTGCAGTAGGAAAGCACACAGATTTTCAGAGTTAGTTAAACAATAAATCAATGCCAATTTGTTATTTCCATGATGACAGAGAACATGGAAGTGAATATAGTGATCTGGAAGGAAAAAGAAACATCCTTTTGATTTCGATCGACTCATCAACAAAGTGGGTGAATGAGGGCCAAAAGCATAAAGCTTGGGAAATAAAGGATTAAGTAAGGAGATCTGGTCTTGAAGTAATGAAATATGAAGTGTCTCGCCTCATGCTGCTGACCTATGGATAGCTTGAGGTGGAGGTAATGAGTACTCTTGACTCCACGCTGTTAGTGTAAACAATCCAATGGGCTCAAGTATCAGCCATTTGAATAAATCAGGAGACAGAGGAAGTGATGTTTATGAGCTAGAGGTGTGGACTGTTTCTTAAACAACCATGGGTACACAGATCACAAAATGAAAACCTGATATAATGGGAAGGAAAAAAGAAGGAATGGCATGGGGTAAACTTGAGGGGAGAGGTTAGAAATCCTGAAATCTAATTCTGTGATAGAAAAAAAAAAAAACTTTACCCATTTGAGACCAAATTGATAAGGCTTACGTTAAAAAGTTAGTGTATCACTGTTTACCTGAGGTTGCCAAAAATCTATATTTTTTTGTAAGACACTTTTCAAAGTTACAAAGTCAGTTTTCATTTATCTCTGCAAATAAAAGGATATTGTGTTGAAAATTTGTCCTACTAAAGCAAATTTTAAAAACAATTTACTTTTTAAATATTAAAAGTATTATGATATTTCTATTTTACTAAATTCAACATAAGATTATTTATAGTTTAAGAAAAGAGTATGTAAATATCCCTAGTATCAAGAGTGGCATGGACTAGAATTCAAATATGTTGTTAATTTCCTAAGTGAATAAATACTGAAACATAAATGCATATTATTAAGTGAAACAAGCTAATCTGAAAAGGCTATACTTTGATTCTAACAATATGACATTCCAGAAAAGGCAAAACTATGGAGACAGTAAAAAGATCAGTGGTTGCCATGGTTGGGATGTAGGGGGAGAGATGAATAGGCAGAACACAGAGAATTTTAGGACTATGAAAATACTCTGTATGATATTATAATGATGAGTATATATCATTATACATTCTCCAAACCCAAAGAATATACAACAACAAGAATGAATCCTAAGAAAAACTGTGGACTTTGGGTGATTATGATGTGTCAATGTAGGGTCATCTTCGGTAAAAAAAAAAAAAGGTCATTCTGGTGAGTGATGTTGGAAGGAGGAAGCTGTGCATGTGTGGAGGCAGGTAGTATATGGGAAATCTCTCTACCTTCCCCTCAATTTTGCTGAAATCTTAAAACTGCTCTAAAAATGAAGTCTCTAAAATAAACTCTGTAAATAAAGAAAAAAATAATCTGTAAATAAAGACTCTCAACAAACAAGTAAATGCAAAGGAGGTAGATGGAAGCAAGCAAGAAGTAGGAGTGTGTAAGAGCTGATGGCTTTGTTTCAATCCATGAAAAACATGCCAGATTTTCAGGGGAGACTAACAATATATCCATTCGTACATACTAAGAATGAGAGCCCAAGGCTCATTTGATTTCATCAATGATCCTATATGGTATATGTAATTTGGGGCTTCATTCTTGCAGTTGGTATAATACAAATTGTAGTTATGGCCCTCTGCTTTCTAATTGGAGTGCTAATGTTCTTTTCATTGGCAGGTTCTGAAATATACATTTAGCCCTAATTGGAAATACACTTAAATTTAATCAGTCACCTGCATAACTTGTGGTCTGAGAGCTGAAATATCTAAGGCTCTATTTCTAATCAGATTTGGTCTCTTCAGTTCTCTTTCTACACATCTAGTTCCTCAGCATCCCTATTTCCCATCAGTTCAAATTCAACACCACTATAATCTAAATCTAATCTAATCACCACTATAATCTAAATCACCATCTTTCCTTGCACCACAACAAGCTGTCCCCCAGGGAGTGCTATCCATCTCCCTTACTAAGTCTGCCCTCCCCTAATCAGCACCAATACACACACCAACAAATATTTTGCCAAGTTGTAGTTATACTTCTTTTTGCTATATCACCTATAGCTGCCCTTCACATCCTGTTTCCAGGGCCATCACTCCATTGTTAATAGCCATTTAACTGGTCTCATCATCTCTAATCTCTCCAGCTCTCATTCTCTCTGAGATTCTCTTAGAAAAACCATTCTTCCTAAATCATGGTTGAGATACGCCAGTCTTGAGATCTGACACTTCAGTAGTTCTCCATTGCCTACAGACAAAGCTTCAAAGCCTTTAACTACTCTTTCCCACCCAATTCTCTATTATCACCTCTTTTTACCCAACTCTCTAGTCTAGATTGATGACACTTTTCCTTCCCAAATACAATTTGTCTTTTCCCTCCCCTGTGCTGGGACTTCAATTCCAAATACCTCCACCTGAAATGCATCTCTACTGCATGAAATCCAGGCCATTCTTAAGCCCCAGTTCTAATATCTGCTTCTCGATGGAATTCTGCTCTAGTCACCAAGGCTGATCTCCCTTCTCAAGACTCCTAGTTAGTATTTTATCTGTATCTTTCCAATGGGATTTATCACATTCCTCTCTCTAATACATTTGCTTGTGAATGCACCTTATTGCCTCTTCTCTTTAACCAGGTTGTGAGATTAGATCCTGTCTGATTCATTCACCTTGAAAGCCTCCCAGTGTTTTACACATAGTAGGAACACAGTAAATATTTGCTGAGCAAAGAGCAAGCAGCTACATGGAAAGCCTAGAGTTTAAAGACCTTTTATAAATTTTCCATTACAGACTAGTCACTAAAAGTTTGATCCCCTACTCATGAGATTTTAAAGAATCACATGATGAAAGGTCCCCATTCATTCCAGGCTATTATTATTGTTCTTTTGAAATTGAAATATAAATCTCTTTTAGGAATAGATTTGGTAGATGTGATTAAAAGCAACTTTTAAAAGTGTGACACATAATCAAAATTCACTGTATGATTGAAAGGCACCAAAATATTAAAAATTAGCTAATTTTATCATAACTTTAAACCAAATCTCAAAAAGGAAGAAGAAATTTCATGTTTGGATTGGTGCATATAATTAAGTTTGAATACCTAAACACTGCTTGTGAACTATGTCATATCTAACAGAAAAACTGTGCTGCGTTGAAGTTTCAACTGCATATTTCTTCAGTCAGACAAACATTCTGTTTATAAAATATAAACTTACAAACAGGTTTTCAAAACTTGCAATTTTAGAAAGGTTCATTTAAAAATGTTCTCTTTGGGGTTCAAGAGAAAAGGTGAATCACTTCAGCAGATCATTAACTGTGTTGCCTTTGAATGATAGAACAATGTTTTCTGTTAATTATCTTAGGCCTCTGTTTTTTTCTGGAAATTAAAATAGAAAGATTTGAAATTATGTATTTGTGGATATAGTGTTATCATTTACGTCAGTTTTCTTTTTCTTTTTAAAACCCTCAGTGAAAGAGCAATCCAGTTTAAATAAACCACTTATAAAGAAAAATGCACCCTAAAAGTAAAATTGCTGTCTAAGGTTTTCTAAAGGTTTGATCGAGGTTCAGAGGCAGGTTAATGTAAGTGTCAAACTTCCATTAAGTTGACAGTCTAACAAATCCATCTTGCATCTGGGGAAAGACAAGCTCAGTGCAGTCTACCAACCTCTATCTCTGATTATCTTACAAGGTGCCGCCTTCTGTTTCCATGGTCCTAATTTTGGATAAATGGCTCAGGAGGTAATGATCCTTCAATCTTTAGGAATATATTCCTAAGTAGAGGTTTAAAATATACATATTTCAATTATGGCAAAAGTACCACAAATAGTAAATAATTATTTTAGAGTTTCAGTTTTATTTTGCTTTGCCAACTCATAGAAAAGCACAATGCCTAGACCTCCATCTTGATTCCACCACTTATTAGTAGTAATGATATTCAGCAAGTCACGTGACATCTCTGCAGCACTATAAAGTAAGGATAAGAATAGTTCTTCCTGTATAGGCTGTGATGAAGTTTATATGCAGAAATGCACACCAAACAAATGGCACAAATTTTGAACCACAATAAGCACTCAGTTAATTGTCCTTTCTAGTGTTGCCATAGTTATTGCTGTGTTGTTGTTGTACTGTTATTGCTGTGGTTGTTGTGTGGTCAGACTCCTTTATTTTACAGAAGAGTAATGACCAAGAGAGAGCGTGTTCTGATATCACACTGCCCAAGTCTGAATCCCAGCCCTTCTGCCTACCAGCTGTGTGACCTTGGTCAACTTATTAATATCACTGCCTCAGTTTCCTAATTTGTAAAATAGGCATAATAGTAGTTATCACCTCTTAGCATTGTTAGGCAGATGAAATGAGTTTATTCATAAAAAGCAATTATTTAGAATAGTATAAGTGCTGAATAAACACTGGCTATTATTAACACAATATCATTATGATTCCTGCCACCACCATTGTTATTATGGGCAGACCTACACTGCATAGTAGAGTAGTAGTTAGAATTCTGGTTGATAAATGATAGGCGCTCAATGAACATTAGTTATCTAAAGGTGGCCAGCATTTGCAGCAACATGGATGGACCTAGAGATTATCATACTAAGTGAAGTAAGTCAGACAGAGAAAGACAAATATCATATGATGTCACTTATTTGTGGAATCTAAAAAAAAATGATGCAAATGAACTTATTTGCAAAATGGAAACAGACTGACAGACATGAAAAACAATCTTATGGTTACCAAAGGGAAAAGGGCAGGGAGGGATAAATTAGGAGTTTGGGATTAAGATATACACAGCACTACATATAAAATAGATAAAAAAACAAGGACCTACTGTATAGCACAGGGAACTATATTCAATATCTTGTAATAATCTATAATGGAAAAGAATCTGAAAAAGAATAAATAAATATTCAATAAATTTAAGAAATAAATAAATAAAGGTGGCAGGAGGAAGAAGGCCATTTTGATTGCAGCACAAAGGCATGGTAACAATGATTTAAACTTTCCTTTAAGTTCTTAGTACTTAAACAAACAAACAAATCAGACCTTTGACTGTGGGATCTATAAAGAAGGAGAACGTCAACTCTGTCCTATAAAGTTGAACTGTAAAGTCCATGGCATTTCCTCACCTGCAGAACCTTTTGTCTTACAGCAGGCTGACGTCCACACAACTGGCTTGAGCCAGTTCTCAGCTGACACTCAAGGCTCTGTCTGCATCCTTTCTCCTGAAGCAAGCTCTTCCTTAAACTCTTCCTGATAAGAAACTGCTGTACTAAGATTAGGAGGATCAGGAAATGGAGAAGAGAGAAACTGTAACAAAGAAGGGATCAAAATGAGAGGACCATTTGTAGTTGATTGTGAGCTTTGTCAGTGTGGCTGGAAGCTTGCCTTTCAGTCCACGTAGACTGTGAGGAACATCATCTATACATTTGCAGCTTGGAGAAGAAAAAGGAAGGAGACCATTACTGGGAATTTTTTTTCTCTGCCATTTCCCTCTTTTCAAAGTGATATCATAACTGCTGTGTTGATTGGGAGAAAAGTGGATATGCATTGGCTGTATAAAATCGATGAATATTCAAAAGAGCTTCAATCTTGTTTGTCACAAATTTTCATTTAGAAGTGACCCTATCTAAAGAAAAATTAGAAAGAATCTTCTAATGTAAAGCAATAAAAAACCATATAGATTATTTGGGCAGGGAATACTTTTGTATTTTACTTAAGATATTACAGCAAATACTGAGACTGTTCTGGTCTGGACAAAAGGAAATAGACTTGTTTCTACCTGTTCCTCCCTGCTAAATACAGGTATAAACCCTGAAAATAATGCAAGGCAACACATAAGGAGAGCCCTGAGAGGTGAAATGAGAAGGGAAGACCAGTGAGAAACCCGATCACGAAAGGGACAGCACAACAGCAAGGTGTCTGTTAGATATACCTGCCCCACTGACCCAAGAGAAGAAGGCAACCAAAGTCCGCTATTTCTCAGCCCCCAACCTAATAACAGAAGGTCCCCCCACATAGAATCATTCCTCCACCAGATTGAACAGGAAGCCCTCCAATAAAATGATATAAGCCCAACACCACTGGTAAGAAAAATACAAAGAAAGACCTGCTCAAAACTAATGGCCTGGCCCAGGAACCAAGCTCCTTCTCCACTGGACTGGAGAGCCCAGTCCCCTACAGGGAGGGTACCAGCACAAGAGTATCCCAGTACATCAAGCACCTGGTCTGGGAAGACTCTTTGTCCCTTGAGACTCACCTCATTCATCCAGAGACATTGGGAGGTCAGGAGCATTACTAGCAAAGAGAAGCTAACCACAAGTGGTCTAGCTGGATAACACCTTTGTCTCATGGGCCTGAGAGTCCCCTGCCCCTCAGGGAGACAATGGGGTAACTGGACATTAGCAGTAAGGAAGGTCTCACAAGTGCCTGACCAGGAAACCTCTTGGTCCCTCAGGCTTAATTTCTTTTCCATACCTAGGGGACCAGGTGTCCTGGCCTGGGGATAACCCTGAGGTACCAGAAGGGACAGTTCCCCAGAAGCACCAGATAAACCAAGCAAGCCAAAATAGGATTGCAAAGACTCTGGAAATTAAATTATCATTGCAACCACAACCCACAAAAGTAGGTGGACCTATATGCTAAACCTAAAGAAGATGACTGCCTACTAAAATAAAATATGTAAATAGGGCCCAGATTCTCCAAACATAACAGCCAAAATATCCAGATCACAATGCAAATCTCATCTGTCATACGAAGAATCAGAAAAATCACAACTTAAATTAGAAAATACAACCAACAGATGCCAACACTGAGATGAAGCACATGTTGGGATTATCTGATATGCTGTCATACAAATGCTTCAACAAGCACTTACAAATTCTCTTAAAACAAAGCAAAAAAAAAATGTCAACAAAGAAAAGAAGTTAAAAAAAAAACAAACAAAAACCAGTGGAACTTATAGAACTGAAAAGCACAGTAATTGAAGTTACAACAACAGCAACAACTGGCTGGACTGGTTCAGTAGGAGAGAAGACGGAAGAAGACAGAATCTATGAACATGAGGACAAATCAATAAAATTTACCCAATCCAAAAAACAGAGAAACGAGCTAGACTCCCCCCCACTCAAAAAATAAAGAATAGAATATCAGGGACCTGTGGAACAACAAAAATGAAACAACATTCATATCATCAGAGCTGCAAAATGAGAACGGAATGAAAGTGGAGCTAAAAGGGCATTTGAAGAAACAAAGGCTGAAAATTTCCAAATTTGATGAAAGACACATGTACAGATTTAAGAAGGTGAGTGACTCACCAAAGAAGATAAAACCTAAGAAATCCACACCAAGACAAAACAATTTAACTTGTGAAAATTAAGAGAAAGTAAAAGATCTTGAAAGCATCCAGAGAGAAATGATGTATTACCTGTAGAAACACCAAGTTGAATGACAAATTTCTTACATGAAATCATGGAGTCCAGAAGGAAGTGATGTAACATTTTTCAAGTGCTAAAGGAAAAAACTATTAACCACAAATGCTATACCCAGTGAAACTTTTTTTTGTTTTCAGAAATGAAGAGAAAATAAAAACATTCTCAGGCGAAGGAAAACTAAAATAATTTGTCACTAGCAGGCTGTATCCTTAAAGATTGATAACAGAAGTTTTTCCAGAAGAAAGGCAAGCATGAAAGAAGGAATCTTGGAGATGAAGAAGGAACAAACAAGTACAGAAAGAGTGGAGGCATGGGCATGTAGAGTACCCTCCTGTTTATGACTTTTACAAATGATATCTGATAATTGAATCAAAGTTTGTAATACCATTTGATACTCAAGACAATATTAAGAATAGAAAAGGAAATGCAAGAAAGTTTTCCAAACTTCACTTGAAGTGGTAAAATGTTGATATCAGTAGATTTTGGTTAAGTCACATATGTTGTAGTTCCCAGAACATCACTAAGAAAACTGAGATAGGCTGGGACCTTAGGACTTCGGATCCTTTACTAGAATGCTTGCACCTGGACAAATGTCTCCACAAGCAACAAAATACAAAGAAACTATAAGGGGCTAAAAATAACTGCATGTGTGCCCAGTTGGAGCAAATTATGAGCAATAAGATATAAAAAGGCCAAAACCCAACTGCCACTTCTGAGGTGTCAGGAGCAAAAACTGCACATGATCCCTGCACAGAGCACCACCAAGGGGGTGGGCAGACCACCCAAGCCTCCTCTCCAGCCTCACCCATTGATCTGCCTCCACCTTTATCTCATTTAAGAGACCACTTCACCCCTCTACCTCTGGGAGTGAGCAAGGGCATCTGTTACTTGTTCTTGCTCCGTCATGCTGCAGCGCGAGTCCCAATAAATAAAGACTTGCCTGAATTTCTCATCTGGCCTCTTATGAATTTCTGTTGCTTAAAGAGTCCAGAACCCAGGTCAGTAACAAAACTACTCAAAGAGATACAGCCAAACTCAAAACACCATAAATAAATCAAAATGGAATGCTTAAGTAACCCATAGGAAGGCAAGAAATGTGAGGCAGAGGAACAAGAAACAGAAGAAACAAATGGCGAAAAAAAAGTGTCAGGCTTGAGCTTTAACATCTCAATAATTACCTTAAATGTAAATAGTCTTAAAACCAATTAAAAGGCAGAGATCAGCAGAGTGGATTTAAAAAAATCATGATCCAACAACATAATGTCTAAAAAAACTCACTTCAAAAATGATGACATAGTTAGATTTTAGTAAAAGAATGGAAAAAGTTATGCCATGCAAATACTAATCAAATATTTTTTTTTTTAAAGTAGGAGGAGATGAATTTTACTTTAGACCAAAGAAAATTACTAATGACACAAAAGGACATTACACAATGATAGAAGAATCAATACACTAGGAAGAAAAAACAATCCTAAATGTGAACCCACCAAATAGCAGCGTTTCGAAATACATGAAGCAAAAACTGATATAGCTGAAACTGGTAGAACTATTATACAAAAAATCAGTAAGGATATGGAAGAAATGAATAACAGAATCTAAGTGAAATACAGGGCACAATCTACCCAACAGCATACTATATATTTTTTTCAAGCACAGATAGAATATTCACCAAGATAGTTCATCCCAAGTAATAAATTACTCCTCAACAAGTTAAAAGAAATTGAAATCATACAGAATATGTTGTAAGATAATGGAATAAAACTAGAAATAATAGAATGACAACAGAAAAAGTCTATAAATACTTAGATACTAAATAACATACTTCTAAATAATCCATGGGTCAAGGAGGAAGTCTCAAAGGAAATTAAAAATATATAGAACTGAGTTGACATGAAAATAAAATATATAAAAATGTGAGATACTCCTAGTACAGTGTTGTGAGGCAAATTTATACCACTAAATGCTTTCATAAGGAAAGAAAAAAGATCTCAAATCATTAAGTTTTCACATCAAGAACCTAGAAAGAGATGATAAAAATATACCCAAAGCAAGCATAAGGAAGGAAGTAATAAAGATAAGAATAAAAATTAATGAAATTGAAAATAGGGACAATTATAGAAAAGATGAAACAAAAACGGTTCTTCAAAAATATTTAAAAATTGATAAACCTTTAGGAAGACTGCCAGAAATAAAATGAGAGAAAATACACACTACCCATATCAGGGATGAAATAGGGAATACAACTATAGATCCTATAGTGATCCTGTAGTTCTTAAAAGGATAATAAGAGAATATTATATGGAACTTTACTCTGATAAATTTGACACCTTAGAAGAAATTGACCAATTCCTCACAAAACACTAATACCAAAACTTAACAAAAACAAAGTAGATCATTTCAATAGTATTATAACCACTAAAGAAATTAAATTTCTTATTGAAAAGCTCCTGAAGAAAATCTTCAGACTCATGTGATTTTACTGGAGAATGTTACCATTTAAAGAATTAACATCAAATTTATATAATACCTTCCAGAAAATAAAAGAATAAATATTTTCCAAGTCCTTTTATAAGACATTATGAACAAAATTGATATCAAAACTGGACAAAAACAATAAGAAAAACAAAAGCCAAACAAAACAAAAAAACTACAGACCAATAGCCTTCACGAATATAGCAAAAATCCTCAACAAAATACCAGCAAATTAAACCCAAAAATGTATAAAAAGAATTGTACTTTGTGACCAAGTGGAATTTACTCTAGGTATACAAGGCTGTTTCATCATTCATTTGGAGACCAATGTAGCCCACAATATGAACAGGTTAAAGAAAAATCATATGAGATCACATCAATTAACACAGAAAATGCATCTTATGAACTCTAACATTCATTCATGATAAAAATTCTCAGCAAGTTAGGAATACAGGGGAATTACCTCAACTTGAAAAAAAGCATCTATAAAACAACTTACCATTAATATGATATTTAATGGTGAAAGACTGATTCACTTTACTGTATACCTGAAATTCACACACCATTGTAAATCAACTATACTCCAATAAAAGTTAAAAAAAAAAAAAAGACTGCAAGTTCTTCCTAAAATCAGGAACAAGGCAAAGATGTCAGCCCCCATTATTCTTACTCAACATAGTACTGGAAGTTCTAGACAGTGAAATAAGAAAACAAAAATAAATAAATAAATAAAGTATATTGATTGGAAAGGAAGAAATGAAACTGTTCCTCTTTGCAGATGACATGATTATCTACATAGAAAATCAGAAAGAATCTACAAAAATTTCCTAGAACTAATGACTTCAGTGAGACCACTGAACATAAGATCAATGCACAAAATTCACAAATCAATCCTATTTCTGTATAGTACCAATGAATACATGGAAATAGGAATTAAAAACACAATCCCATTTGCAATCACTTCAAAGAAAATTAAATGTTTATGTATAAAGTTAACAAAACATATACAGAAGCAGTATGCTGAAAATTACAAAAAGCTGATAAAAAGAAATAAAATATAGTTTAAATAAATGTTCATGGATTTGATAACTCAACATAGTAAAGATGTCAATTCTTCGCAAATGATATGTAGGTTTAATGGAATTCCCATCAAAATCCCTGCAAGATATTTTGTAGATAAAGGTAAGGATATTCTAAAATTTGTGTGAAATGGCACAGATCCTAGAATGGCTAAAACAGTCTTGGCAAAGGAGAGTTAAGTGGAAGCAACCACTGGACACACTGTTTACTCTGGAACCACAGCAATCAAGACAATGTGGCTCTAACAGCAGGATAGACATGTGGGCCAGTAAAACAAAGTAGAGAATCCAGAAATAGATTCACACAAATAAATCTAAATTCTTACAAAGTATGAAAACAATTCATAGGATGGTATTTACAACAAACAGCAATGGAGCAATTGGACACCTGTTGGCAATAAATGAAGTCAACCTAAACTTCACACTTTACACAAAAATTAACTAAAACTGAATCATAGACTTAAGTGTAAAACATAAAGCTATAGAACTTCTAGAAAAGAACATTGGAGAAAATCTTTAGGATCTAGGACTAGGCAAAAAATAGTTACATGACACCAAAATCACAATCCATGAAAGAAAAAAATTTGATAAACAGGACCTCATCAAAATTAAAAACTTTTGCTCTACAAAAGATCCAGTTAAGAGCATGGAAACAAGCTACAGATTGGGAGAGAATATTTGCAAACTATGGATTAACAAAGGGCCAGTGTCTAGAATATATAAAGAATTCTCAAAACTCAACAGTAAAAAGCAAACAATCATCTAAGAACATGAACAACATGAGGAACCCTATAGTGATGGAGCTATCCTGTACAAATTTTAAAGTTTATTTTTATTTATTTACTTTTTTATTGAACTATAGTTGGTTTACAATATTGCACTAGTTTCAGATTTAGTTTATATATATATATATATATATATATATGTATATTTGTTTTCATATTCTTTTCCACTATAGGTTAAGATAGTAAATATACTTCCCTGCTATACAGTAAATCTGTTTGTTTATCTGTTTTATATGTAGTAGTGTGTATCTGTTAATCCCATACCCCTAATTTATCCCTCCTCCCCCTTCCCTTTTGGTAACCATACATTTGTTTTCTATGTCTGTGAGTCTGTTTCTGCTTTGTAAATAAGTTTGTTTGTATTATTTTTTAGATTCCACATGTAAGTTGCCCTGTACCTTGGCTGCAATGGTGAAGGCACAAGTCTTTACACCTTCATACACATGCATGTGCACACGTACACACTTATACACACCTTATTACACATTATTACAAGTAAAACTAAGAAGTCTGAATAAATTCGGTGGATTATATCAATGTCAATAGCCTGATTGTGATGCTATATTATAGTTCTGCAAATATATAAAGAACTCGTACAACTCAATAACAACAAAACAAATAATCAGATTTTAAAATGGGCAGAGAACCTGAATAGACATTTTTCCAAAGAAGACATATAGATGGCTAATAGGTGCATGAAAGGATGCTCAATATCACTAATTATCAGGGAAATGAAAATCAAAACCACAATGAGATACCACCTCGCACCTTTCAGAAAGGCCATCATCAAAAAGACAAGCAATAGCAAGTGTTGGTGAGGATATGGAGAAAAAGGAACCTGTGTGCACTGTTGGTGGGAATGTAAATTGGTGCAGCTATTATGGAAAACAGTACAGAGTTTCCTCAAAAAATTAAAAATAGGACTACCATATGATCCAGCAATTCCACTTCTGGGTATATACTCAAAGGAGATGAAAACACTATCTTCGAAGAGATTATCTTCATTCTCATGTTCCTTGCAACATTATTCACAATAGCCAAGATTTGGAAAAAAAACCTAAGTATCCATCAATGGATGAATAGATAAAGACAATGTGATATATATGCACACACCCACACATATATACATTTATAATATATAATTCAGCCATAAAAAAGATGGAAACACTGCTATTTGTGACAACATGAATGTACATTGAGAGCATTATGCTGAGCGAAGTAAGTCAGATAAAGAGACAAAACTATGATCTCACTATATGTAGAATCTTAAAAAACTCATAGATACAGAGAACATATTGGTGGTTGCCAGAAGTGGAGGAGTGAGGGTAGGCAAAATGGGTGAAGGAGATCAAAAGGTACAAACTTCCAGTTATTAAAAACAGACAAACAAACAAAAAACTCTGTTGCTGTGTTTAGACCCAGATGGAAGCAATAATACAAGAATTAGATACCAGAGGTGCCTCTGTTTCTGCATTTAGTTTAGCTGCTTCTCAGAGCACCATTCAGCCATGGCTAGTTTGCAGGTAGTCATGAGAAATGTATGGCTGGGTCCATAAGGAGAGCTCTAGGGTAACATACAGGGAAATGAAGCTGTGGTGTGGATAACAGAGCCATGCCCAGGGCCCAATAGAGGGGACACCACTCAATAGCCTATATCATTGGTCACCTGATGCATACTCTACCAGACTTATTTCCTTTTAGGATTCTTACAACCACGGATTTCTAAACCTAGTCCTTGTTTCTTTCATCTTTTTCTTTGTGATGCAATGTTGTGATTTGATGTGTCACATAGAAAGACGTGCTATAGGTGTTCAACAAAAAATTGTTGGATGCACTGAATTCAATAAATATTTTTTTAAAGAAGCCATATGCAGTGTGTCTAGATACACCATGTAGAAACAAAAACAAACCAGACTTAATTTCTTTCCTAATAGATAATGGAGTAAGTAAGCTGTCAGCTTGGTAAAAATTCAGTGAAAGGCAAAATTAAACAAATGATATAAGTAGATGAGAGAGGGAAGATTTCTAGCCGTAGGGCTTGGGAAAAAGCTTCATGAAGGAAATGAAATTTAAACTGAACCTTAAATGAGGGGTAGGACTCAGGAGGCAGAGAGGGTGAAGGTGCTCCTGAAAGAGAGAAAAAAGTCAGTAAATTCAGCCCTGAAAGGACAAGTTCAGAAAGCTCTTCTTGGAAGAGAGTGTGTGAGGGGCATACACAACAGGCACAAAGAGAAGAAAGGCTGAGAAGAGTATCTGAGATATGGCATTAAGCATGCTTATCCATCACGCCAAGGAATTTGGACTTTAAAAGAATATGATGAAGGGAATCATTTTTTAAAAAGGGTATCACCAGATGTACGGTCTAAAGAACCTAACCTTGCAGTGTTATATAGAGGTGGTAGAACTAAAAATGACTGAAAGGTTTTGGGTCTGAATGATGAGAGATTGGATATTTTTAATGGGGTGAAGAGCAAATTTGGACAAATGTGATTTTTTTTTTTTTTTTTGCCTAAAATATGTGGGTTATCTTTAATTGGCTAAAAATCAAATTCTCTTGATTTCCCTTCCCCATCTTCAGTTAGTCACTCAAGCAGGTATGAACTCTTCCTGATGTCTCTGGATGCCTTGGGGTAAGGGAGGCAGCCACCAGTAGGATTTCCCTGGCAAAGAATGGTGAGCTCCCTGGCCATCACTCCTGTCTCCTCCCATGACCTGCTAGGTGGGACTCCTGCTCTTGCTGGTAATCCTAAGGGTTCTTTGAAACATGGATGTGTGAACTGAGTTAAGATTTATGGGGCAGGATTTAAGAGGTTAGTTGGCTACCGCATCAGCATGGATTAGTTTATCTAATTAATCTTTGATGAAGCCATTGTCACCAGGAGGATCAGGACACTGAAAAATAAAAACTAAGTAAATGTTTAATTAGAAGAAAGAGAGAGAAGCTTAATGGGCTTCCCAGACTCTAACCAGATTTTGCTGGGTAGCAGGATTAAGTTTTATTCAAGTGTGCTCCAAATGGAGGCTAGAAATTCTGAGCCAAACAAGCTTCAAAAGGACTCTGCCCATGCATGGCCTTACACTGGCTCTGACTTGAAACCAACTGACGTTAGTAAAGGCATGAAATTGGAGAGGATGTCGTTAAAAAAAAAAAATCTTTGTCCAGTATCAATTTCACATTTATATTTTAAAGAAAAGAATAATGATGAGAATTAAGAAGAAAGGAAGAAAGCTAGCTTTCCATTTCTCATAAAGTTTTGAAAAGTGCCCGGGCAGGACCTGCCAGTGAAGCAGCATCTCTCTGGGCTACATTTGGTCACAACGTGACTCACAGGGGTCACCTGCAACAGGACAGACTCCTTTCTACCCTGAGTCCAGAACCAAATAAACAAATAGTGTACCAACTTTGGAGAGACACACGTCAGAGCTAAACATGCAATTTGGAAAATTATATGTGGCTAATTGCCCGGAAAAAACCTCTTAGCTCTTCACAGTGATTCATAGAGAAGATGCTGGAAGTCTCATCAGAAAGGTTTAGAACTTTATCTTCCCAGGACAAGGGTGAGAAAAAAATTATTCCAGGGAACATAGGAAAGAGTGGGCACAGAGGTTTTCCCAAAGGGAACAGCACTGAAGGATAAACAAGAAATGCTGCCGTAAACCTCTGACTTAAACTTCGTGGGCAGCTCAGAGTCCTCCAAAGGCAACATCTTTCTTCTAATCTTAGACTTCCTTGATATCTATCTATCTGTCTATCTATCTATCTATCTAACTTTCTATCTATCTTTCCATCTATCTATCTATCTATCTATCTATCTATATATATATATATATATCTTTGTAGTCTGAATAACTTCAGATTATTCACCGCTCAATATCTCTGTATTATAAATGTGGCATTGTTATGGCTTAAAAAAATATGTCTATAGATATCAAGTGCATTCTTATTATAAATTCAGAACATTAGATTTACAGGTTTGAGCCCTGAGGTTTGTATCTCTATCTTACCAGGAGGCAGCAATATTTCCAGAGACATTCTTGTTAATACAAGTTTCTTCACCTAAGCTCTGACTCCCTTAGCTCAAGGTGGTGGCACTGTTTTTAGTTTAAAATCAATAATTTCTTGTCTTTCCCACTCCCCTTTTCTGGCATATTTACCTCACTCAAAGGAAAGGTACCTAACAACCCCCCCAAAAGAGATTTATGTAGCAACAGTGGGTGAATACTGTTCTCTTTCTAGCCTGCTTTCAAGAAAGGCAAGTTAAAAATAACTGAAAATTTCCAAGGGCCTCAAATCAAACCTGAAAAGCCAACATCAGCCAGGCACCGGCCTCTGCTGGCTACTCACCAGGGTCACTGCTTATAATTCATTTGTCTTGTTAGAGCTCCAGCAAAAGATGTAGATGATAGATAGATAGACAGATAGGCAGATAGACAGACAAACAAAAGTAAGTACACCACCTTCTTGATGACAGGCATTGACGAAAACAAAATAGAACAAAACTGTGCAAATAAAATTATGAAAAGAGTGCTGGGATGTTAGCCAAAATCATCTAGTCCTGGTGATTTTTTTGCCTCCCTCTGCCATGACAAAAATAAAGAAAATGAATAAAAACTGTCATCTCTTGCTCCATTAGGAAGGCCTCCACATTCTAGTAGTTGAGGTTAAAACTAGAAAACATTTATGTATTCAGAGCAAGTGGAGATAGCTAGAGTTTTAGCCCCAAATCCCACCCTTTTCCCATCTGTGATCTGCTTTTAGCCCCAGTGAAAAGCATCTCCTTGGAAAGCCAGATTCTGAAAAAGGCTGTATTATGAATCTTGAATCAAAAGCTCAAAGCCTGACCAACAGAACTTTCTGTAATGATGGAAATGTCTTGTAAACCTTGTTGCCCAATATGGCAGCCACTTAGCACAGGTGACTATTGAGTATGTGGAATGTGGCTGGTCTGTCTGAAAAATTCTTAATGTTATTTAATTGTACTAATTGAAATGGAAATAGCTGCAAGTGGCTAGGGGCTGCTACATAGGACAATGCAGAAGCAGAGGACACCAGCTGGCTGTCTTTGATAGTGTCAACTCCAAAGATACCAACACCCATCAGCCCCATTTTAAACACCTCTGGATTAGTAAGGAAGGGCTCAGCAGTAGTAGATGAAAGAATTAGTTAGAATTGCAATAGATTTTCTAAAACAATGTAATCATATTACTTTGATATACGATAACTGACACAAAGGTAGCCAGTTTGCTAAAGGTCTAGTCCTGCTTTGATAACAGGATCGTTATTATTTGCAATTAGCCTTTTAAACACCCCAAACTGGACCTGCCTTGCTTACCTTGCAGTTTCAGTGTCTATACACAAATGGCCTTGTATGGTACTTTTATGTTCTCATAAGCCAGCTTCTCTCATACTACGCACTTCTTCAAGGGAAGGCTTTGCCCACTGATTGCTGAAAATTCATCTGGACAACTGCTTGCTTTGTCTACGGCCACTGTCTTCTTTCTTGGTTGATTTGGTTGAGCTCTTAGTAGTATATAGTATTGTTGGTGACTTTACTTTTTTTTCATTTTTTGTTCCATAAACTTGTAGCAACCTCCTTGATTCCAACCTTTGAAACTAACTTTCTTTATCTCTTCCATCTATTCTTGACCCATGTTAAGCACAAGATTACCTAGAAAGTAGGTTCTTAAACTTTAGGGCACCTGGAATCATCCAGAGGGCTTGTTAAACACAGATTCCTGTGTCCTAATCCCAGAGTTTCTGATGCAGTAGGTCTGGGGTGGGGCCAGAGAATTTGCCTCTGTAACAAGTTCCTAGGTGCTAAGGATGCAGCTTGTCTGGGGAACACACTTTGAGAACCACTAACCTAGACTTTAGGAACTCTTCTGCCTACCTACCTGAACCCCACAGCTGGTCATTTCAGCATGGACCCAGAAATGCCCTTTACAAAATCCATGCATATGAATCAGTTGGGATATTGTTCAAATGAAGAGTTGGAATCAATGGGTCTGGAGTGGAGCCTGGGGATATGCATTTCTAATGAGCTCCCAGGTGATACCCACGCTGCTGGTCCACACTCTGAATAACATCACCCTAGTCTTCCTCACCTTAACTTTCCCCTTTGCTCATTTCCAACTCTCTGTCATCCAAAGAAACAAAATCTGCCAAGGAACTGGACTCTTCACATTCATGGTTGTCTTCCTGCTTCTCGGCACTGGAGCTGCCACTCCCCAACCCCATGTTCAAAGCAGACATCAATGATTCATCGTGGCAATCCTGAAGGCCAAGTCTGGATGAAACCTCAAAACCTTTCTCAACACAGCATGAACCAGGCAGCTACTAACAAATCCCAGTAGAGAGGAAACTGTCTCTCCTGGTTCAAATAAATCTCCCAAAATGATTATACTAAACCTCACCAGAGATTAAGTTTTTACCACCTTTTAATGCTAATAGACAATCATACTTTCTATATTCCTGAGAAAATTTAGTTCATATGGTTCCTTCTTCCAAATAACCTTGTTAATTGGGATGTACCCATTTCTTCCTGTAGTTTTCAATCATCATTTTTAATTATCTCCTGTCTTGGTAGAAGTTATATTCTACTTTATTAATATTAGATTCTTTACCTTCTAAGATGATACCCATCCTATTTAATGTCTTCAATATTTTCTTTTTTAAAATTTCTTTCTCCCTTATCTAAAAATAAGTTCATGTCTCCTATCTCAAAAACAGTTACCCTTGGTGCTTCCACTACAACAAAATGCCTGTCATTTCTCTCTTTGACTTTCACCCCTCAAAAGTGGAGTTTATATTCATTCCATGATCAAAGCAGCCACTCATTCCTCAACCTCCAGAAACTGGTTCCTTTCCCCACCATTCTAGCAATCGTGTCCCAGAGGTATTTTCTTGGGAAGTTCAATGACTTCTCAGTTCTCAATGCAGTGATTTCTATTGATTAGATGCTCTGAAGCAAAACCTTTGGTTTCCCCCTGGCTCCTGGCTCACCATTTTATTTCCCTGGCTTCATTTGTCCTTCTACCAACAAACATCTAAAAACCAAAACGGAGTTCTGCCTCTAATATGCTACAGCTTTCTCTCTGCAGTCTTCCTCAGAAACCTCATCTAGTTTCATAGCTTCAGCAAATACCTCTCCTGTGGGTAAAAATACCCAAATCTATTTTTACTTTAAGTTTCAGTCTGCTTTCCCGAAGGCCTACTGGAAATCTCCACATGGATTTTCTCAACATGTCTAAAACTGATCTCATCTTTTCCTCACCTAGGTCAGTTTCCTCTTTGGGTTTCTTATTTTGTTCTTCAAATTACCTAGGCTCAAAGTCCTAGAATCGGCCTGGACCTGCCCACAGTCACTCTCTACACCCAGTAAGTTCTCAGGTCCTATAAATACTTCCTTCAACATGTTCCTCTAAACATTCCATTCTTTTTTATCATTGCCAATTCCAACTCAGTGTAGGTCTCTCATTACTTAATCTTCTAAGCATATTTTGCCTTTTTCAATTCTCTCCATGTCAGTTAATCCAGGAGGCTACCATAATGGAATTTCCCCAAACTTTTCCTTCTTAAGTCACCTTCATGTTCCTAAAGCCCCCATCATACTGTCATTTCCTACAGCAAAAAAAAAAAAAAAAATCTATAATCCCATTCAAGAGACTCTGTAATGAGAAACATTCTCTCTATCCAAACTTGCCTCCTTCAACCTACCTCCGTGAATTCTCCACTTCAGCCACGCTGGTCCACGTTTTCTCAAAACATGCCATCATCTTTGTGTGCACCGAACACCTCACCCCACCTCCATGTGCTGTGAGTTTCCTATGCCTTACATTCCTCTGTTACCCATCCCAAACTCCAGCTTCTGGGTAGGCTTCCTTGACTAATTTTGCCCCAGTATGCTTTGTACACCTAAAGTCTTATTTGAACAATGCAGTTAGCACTTAGCTTTTCTTTTCTTTTTGTTTGTTTGTTTGTTTGTTTGTTTGTTTTTGCGGTACGCGGGCCTCTCACTGTCGTGGCCTCTCCCGTGGCGGAGCACAGGCTCCGGACGCGCAGGCTCAGTGACCATGGCTCACAGGCCCAGCCGCTCCGCGGCATGTGGGATCCTCCCAAACCGGGGCACGTACCCGCGTCCCCTGCATCGGCCAGCGGACTCTCAACCACTGCGCCACCAGGGAAACCCTTAGCTTTTCTTTTCTTGTATTGCTTTACCTTTTCCTATGAATCCTGAATTCCTGTGATTCAAATCTCCTTGAATGAGGACCTCTGTCTTTACATCTGCTATGCCTAGAATGGTAGCCAAGAATAGATCAGCAATGTCACCAGGTGACTGAGTTAAAAGTGTCGATTATATTCTAATTTTGTCCATTTTATGGATTGGTGTTAGAATTTCTATGCAGTGCAATTTGAACTTAGCACTGATTGCCCTCAGGGTGATAATTTTATATAATGTCCTGCAAAAGATACACACACAAGAGCAGGTAGTGCTTCCTCTAATAATGAGGACTCCACACAGTCAAAGGCTGTAGTGGAACTAAATCTTGTTTCATATTCTAGCTAATAAATGCTTCTAAATATTTTCAAGCTTCCCCACCATCACTAAGGCTTAGAGAGGCTATGTGTCATACTTGCAAAGTCTTCAAATGAGGCATGATTTCCAGAAGAAAGCGGCTGTGTAAAATTGGCCTGCAAACAGAAAGACGACATGTCTGTGGGACACCTAGCCTGATGTCAACAACCAAAACCTTCGCTGGCATTAGTAAATGTTTTATTGGTTTAATATTAAATTAACTGCCCCTGCATATGGAGTACATTATGTTTAATGGCATTCTGGTATTTGGAATTGCAGTTTGCTCTTATGCACCTGTAAAATTAGTATTTCATACTATTCCACTAAAGTTTGTAAAGCTTTGTTTGTTTTATATGCATTTTCAGAAGCTTGACATAAGCAATGGAACTTGGACTTGGAGAAGACCTGATGGGCAAACTCTTATTCACCAGCAAAGAGGGACTTTCTTTTTTCTATCTACAGCACACACTATTTGAAAGAAAGATTATAAGGTTTTTGTTTATATTGAGTCATCATTGAGCGATTATTGCACTTTGGTTGCCCTTTGCTTTGCCCAGGGAAAGTCTAGCTGGGAAGATGAGTAATTGCAGGTTTACTAAGATCAAACCTGAGGACCATTCTTCAGGCTGCTCCTGTTTAAATACCTTAACTGTTACTAAACCTTGGGTAGGTAGTCATTTTTGGGTTTACCCAGACATTTTAAGCCTACAATTAGAGAGGATTATTTACAGATAGTGTTCATTTAGGGGCAAAATTTCCCTGATTATAAAAGTGTAAAAGGAAAACCTGAAAACAATGAAGTTTAGATTCTGTGCTTCTCTTCTTAAAAGTGATGCTACAGCTAACCCAGAACTCACCTTTCACATTCATTCAGCTAATTTACAGAAATAATTGCCATCCTCTGATTCTTTTTTTGGCACTGGGAGCAGTTTGAACTATGGGATTCAGTAAAAACCAAGCTTAATAAATTCAACTGGAATTGTGGTCACTCAGCCTTTATCTTTATAGGACTCACTTTTTAAGGTGAATTATCTAGAGCCTTAAAAGTTGCCCATTCAAAATCAGATCTTCATTCATATATAACAATGTGTTTGAGTATCTGTTTTCAGTTTTTCTGGGTACATCATCTAGATAAATGCATAGAGATAGAAGACAGATTTGTGGATTTGTGGTTGCCAGGTGCTGGGGGGAAGGAGAAATGAGAGTGACTGCTTCATGGGGTTTCTTTTGGCAGTGATGAAAATGTTTTGGAACTAGACCCAACATTGTGAGTGTACTAAATAAATCCTACTGAACTGTACATTTAAAAATGGTTAATTTTGTGTATGTGAATTACACCTCCATCAAAAAGAGAAAAAACTGGGTCTTCGTCATGGGCTTGCTGGACATATGGCTTGCAAGCCCCGCTCAGGGCAAGTCTATCGGTGTATTGAGCTTCACTAAAAAATGAGCCCCAGAGCTTATCTTCTGAAAGAAACAGAGGGCATGCAATGATTTCTTACACATTATTACGTAATCACAGTTGCCTACTTCTATTTAGACCTCTTGCTTCTGTCTCTATAAAGACTCAATGACCATCCCTCCCCCTTCTTGAAGATTTTTCCACCAGCCTCTGATTGTATTCCCACATTGTGCTGCTTTTCTTCACTTCCTTTCATTTTCTGACTACACCTAAAGAGCTGGCATCCCTCGGGCTCTGCAAGAGCCCTCTTCCCTTCCCTTCCCTTCCCTTCCCTACAGAATTTCCAAGGACTTCTTTACCCCCAGCCTGGCTGCTAAATTCTCCCAAATCTGGGCCTGCAGCTCTGCCATCTCTCCTGGTTCCAGATCTATGTGGCACTAGCCACATGCATGTCCAGAAGTTTATCATTTCCCAAATGAAGCCTATTATAAAAATAGCTGACCTTCATCTAGTTTTCAAAAAGAAACCTTTAGACAGTGCTCTCACAGACATTATCTCTTTAAATCTTCACAACATCCTTGTGAAGTAAATAATACTGCTTCCTCCCCACCCCCATTTGCAGCAAAGGAGGCTGAAGCTCATAAAGGTGAAGTGCTCAAGGTCACTGAGTTGATAAATTGCAGAGATACCCACTGTTCAGCTTCCCAGGTCCTACCCATCCCCCCTGCATGATAGGGATGACTTTATGTCTCATCAAGAATGACTCCTTCTCCTACATTTGCAAACTGTCTTTACGACATCACTCTCTCTCCACCCAGGCCCTGAAATTAATCTTCCAAGTCATTCTTGAATGTTTTCTCGCTCGCTGCCAACATTCAACCAAGATTCACCCTAAACTTTTTTCTATACCCATGGACACATTCATCCTCTCTTTTTGCCAGACTACTTCCAACTTCTCTTAACTGGCTTCCTAGTTCCCAGTTGTGTCCCTACAGGGCCCCATATGACTATATGCCATCATCCATCCCTAGCCCAGAAAGCCTTGGTTAATCAACATTGTCTATCAGACAACATCAAGGGTTCTAGCATGGTGTTCATGGCATGTGCATCTTACTTTCCAGACCCATCCATCAGGATTCCTTTCAATGTCTCCATCTCAGGGACACTGAACTCCCTTCTGTTCCCTGAAACCACTACATTTCACTTTCCTATGCCTTTATTTGTGCTTCTTCTTCTTCTTTTTTTTTTTTTTTTTAACATCTTTATTGGAGTATAATTGCTTTACAATGTTGTGTTAGTTTCTGCTGTATAATAACAAAGTGAATCAGCTATATGTATACATATATCCCCATATCCCCTCCCTCTTTTCTGCTTCTTCTTGAATGTCCTTATTTACTCTTTTAACTCATAAAATTCTTCAAAATTCATTTTGAACATTACTACCTTTGTGAAATATTTCCTGAGTTCCCATAGCTGGCCCAGAGAGAATTAATCAATCCTTTTTTGGTAGTCAACAGAAAATATTGTGCATATTATGTATGTCAATTTCCTAGGTCTGCCTAATGAATGACAACAATCTTTATTTCTTACAACAACAGAAATTTATTTTTTCACAGTTCTTTAGGCCATAAATAGAAAATCAAGGTGTTTGCAGGGCCACACTGCCCCTGAAGATTGTAGCAGGGAATTTGTTCCTTGCCCCTTCCAGCTTCTGGTGGCTGCCAGCATTCCCTGGCTTGTGGCTGCATCTCTCCTTGCTTTGTCTTCACATTGCATGTCTAAAATTGACTTTATTCTGTCCTGACAATTGAATAAGTTTGCTGGGTATAGTAGTATGGTTTGAAAATAATATTAGCTCACAATTTTAAAGGGTTTTCCCATTGCATTCTAGGTTCCATTATTGCTATCTGATACCATTCCTATGACTAATTATTTTATATGATCTCTTTTTTTTTTCACTTCTTGAAGCTTTGACCATTTTCCCCTTATCTCTGGTTTCTCAAAATATCATGATGATGTGGCTCTGGTGTGAATCTTTTTGTATATTGTGCTGAATACTTTGAGGGATAATTCAATGCCCTTAGTTCTCAGAAATGATTTTATACTATTTGATTAATAATGTCTCCACTATTTTCTCTGTTCTCATTTTCTCAAACACTTACTAGCTGAATGTTAAATCACCTGGAATAATCTGACAATATTCTTACAATTTTTGCCCCATCACTTATCTCCTTGTCTTTTTATTTCTATTTTCTTGGTATTTTCCTCAATTTCATCTTCCAACACTTCAACTGAATGTTTAAAACTTCAGTTATCCTATTTTTAATTTCCATTAGATCTTATTCTTTGTTCTATTTTTAACATTTTAAAATGCAGTGGTTACAATATCTCCATATATCTTTTTGAGATGATTAATAATAATTTCTTTAATGTTTTCTTCTCTTACCTGTATTGCCTCTTCTTCCTCTGATTTCTTTTTTCCTGTTTGTTTTGGGTTTTATCTTCTCTGTAATAGGATTTTCTGAAATGGTTGATGTTTTTTACAGCAAAACACGAAATAGTTGAATAGAAGCTTTATGTGTTTTTATGGGGTTTATGCACTTGTAAGGTTGACTCTAAGGTGACCAGACGAAAAGATGGCTAGATCATCTGGAAGGCCAAATATATGTATCTGCTGGTCTTCCTGGGGATTGCTTGGCTCCCAATATTCTGTCTGGGAAGGGGTATATCTAAGGCCAGGACTAGAGGCAGGAAAGCTGTTTCTCACCTTTTGGTTTGCAGACTTTTACTTACCTATTATGATCAATAGAACACTATAAGCTCATCCTCCTCTGGACCCCTTATTCCTAATCTCTGAGATTGCCCACTTCTTTAACTTATTTTCAAGCAAATCTTATCCTTTCCAGCTCCCGAATTCACACTTCCTTCTCTTCTCCTACCAATTCCTTGGCCCTTTTCTGATTTGCAAAGAAATTGGACATCAACTTCCATACAACCATCTCCCAGTCCTGGCCCCAAAGTCATGTTGATTTAATTTTCCTCTTTTCTAAGTCATTTCCACCTACTTCATACACTTACTATCTGCTACATGCAAACATTTGCCTTTTTCTCTGCCTACTACCTATTTAGGGTTCCAGAAGTCCCAATTTATTCAAAAATTGAGTTTCCCACCCTCTATTTTTTTTTCTTTTTGAGAAAGTCTAGAGAAGAAGATGCCAGAAAATGCTTTATTTATTCCACCTTTGTACATAAAAGCTCTCATTTACTCAGGCCCAAGCCCTTTCTCGCTTATCTTTCAAGACCATTTTTATACTCTTCACTTTCTTTTTTCCAACAAGATAGCCTGGCCCATCACCACCCACAAACTTTTAGAGACCCAGTTTTTTTCTCTAAGTCCCATCTTTGAAACTTAATTCTCAGATTGAAACAACATTTGGTTCCTTATTTCCTCAAACAGGATTAAGCTGAGTTTTTTCTCTATTTACTCCAAATTGCCCCCAACTTTTGAAGTTATGTCTATTTCTTTACCTTGATGATAAATAACATCAATATAGATTGAAAATAGGAAGATGAACACAACACTACTGACAACAAATTACTCAAAGGAGGGCAGGAAAAAAAGAGATTACTGGATATGCAGCCTGACCGGTCACCCGTTAAACACTGCACTGATTCCCACAAATTTTCCCTTGGCATTTTAAACTTCTAGAAATGCAGAGTGGAGCTACAGTATGGATGCTCAGTGAGTTCTAGCAAACCAAGCAGGCCTCAATTGGTCTGAGTACAAGTTTCTGGGATAAGTTTAACGATAAAAATAGACTTCATTTCCATCTATCACAATTATGCATTTTATCCATTGCTTTGAAAATCATACAAGGCAAATTATGCATCCCATAGTGTCAGTAATAAAAAAATGAATTAAGATATAGTCTATATTATTAAATAGATCTAACAGTTGCTTTCATTAATTTATAGATTTATAATTAGCCCTCAGAATACCATTGTGGAGTAATTTTACTTTTTTGAATGGACAAACTGAGGCATGAAATAATAAAGTGTTTTTTAAAAACGCTGTTGAAAGAACTGGGAGAATTAAGAGGCTAATCTGGGCTTGGCTTAATCTCTTATTTATCAGCCATGAGATCTTCCACATAAAATATTCTTTATGGTATAGTTGAGCTTACAACTCCAAGATTTTTTTCACATTAAACTAGATACTTAAATGTAAAAATCATCTATTTCTTGATATCTATAATTCCCACTCAATAACATTAAACATATTTTAATTAAACCAAATTTATTTGTAAAAATGCCTGATAGCTTGAATGTTATATTTTACACTCTTTGAAACTGCTGGGGTAAAAGTAATTAAATTTGGTTACACATTTAAACAGAGACCTGGTTGTGTATTTTAAATGTGTGCCTGTTTAAAAGAACACTTACAATTATAATGATTCAAATCCAAAGAATAATTTGTTGAATGTAAGACTATACCATGCACTTCATAGTTGGATAAAAATCACTGGATCCAAAATCATTCAGCTGCCTGCCTGAGCCAGAATCTGGATCAGATTTTTGGAAAATGTGGTCTATCATTAAAGTTCTGAATTGAAACTCAGTTAAGAAAATATAGACGAACTAAAAATCCAATGTGAAGAAGAGAGGAAGAATATTATTTTAAAATGATAAAGGAGTTGTGTTACAATGGAAATGGTTTAGTTCTTGATTGTACCATAAACCATCTCTCTCTGAACCTAATGGCCACTCAGTACTGCCTACCCCAGCATGCTGCCAGAAGCACAGGACAACCCTGCTGCCTCAGGAAGACTCTCAGAAGATGGGGAAGACCGGCCACTTTGCTCTCATGCCCGCCTGTCCCAGCCTGAGACCTGAAGACTGCAACCTGCTTTACTCAGCCCTCCTAGTGGTAAACCAAGAGTCCCTTCCCCAGTCAGTGGGCACAGCCTGGATTTCTCTCTGGAGCTTAGTGATTATCCTATCCAGCTCTTTTCAGCCCCATTTCTTTAGAGGTGGCACCCTGCTCCATGCACTAGTTAAGGTCCTCTTTCAGTGTCTCCATTCTTGATAGATTTCTTAGACAGTCAGCAGAGGTCCCTGTTCAGCCTGAATGGATTCCTTTGGACCACATTCTCCAGCACAGCACCATCATCTGTTACCTGATCGATCAGGAAATCTTGCACACAGCTCCCACCTCTGACTCACTTCTCTAGGCCACTTTCCACAGCATGGCCGGAATGGTCTCAGCCACTTCTCTGCCCAAAATTCCTAAGAGGTTTCCCATTTCCTCTCTGGATGAATTACAATACCTTAACTCCTTCTTTGATTTCACTTCCTGTTTTGCCCAATATAATCTGTGTGCTCAACTCCTGTTGGGCTATTTACAGACCCCTGAACACAGGTCCTTCCTGCTCTCTAGCCTGTGGAATTACCAAAGCTGTAGACACCTTAGCCTGTGATGCCCTTTGCCCTGGCTCTAGGTTGCTTTTTCTAAAAGCCACTTTCCCTAATACCAGTTCATCTATAACTTAACACCTTTTAGACATTTAAATTTTTGAAATACATTCTATGACTTTTAAGCCACATTTTTGATACTTTAAGATTTTTCTCCCCCAACTTGTCTTAAGACTCAAGTGAATTACTTTTGCGTTTTTTTAATAGCAGGATTTTATGAAAGATGAGATTTTTTTTGCAGATGTCTCTTGTGGTTGAATTTATTTTTGAACACCTTAAGAACATTCAACACTTAAAAAACTTTTTAAACTAGCAAGTGATACTTCTTAGCTGTGTACAAGATAAAAATCACAATAACTACTTGTCTTTTATATTATTTAGGCTCTGTCACTAAAGTCAGTAGCCAATGTTTGACCAATATTTTGGTTGATGAATATTCTGGGATGAAGCCAAGAAAATGTCTTGAGATATAGAAGAGTCATGGGAACAGTCCTAAAAAAATGAAAGAGAGAGTGAGAAATGATTTCACCTATTATGCAAATGTGTAACTGCACTAAGTACACATTACTAAATACCAAATTTCAAGGAAAGCTTGAAATTCCAGATGGATTGACTAGTATTTAAGGAAACTTTTTTGTGTATGATATATTTTGATTTTCACTATAGCACCGTGAGACAGGTCTCTTATTATCTTCACTTTAGAGAAGAGGAAACTAAAATTCAGACACACACACATTAAGTGAAATGCGTGTCACACAGCTATCATGGACGGAGGCAGGATTTGAACCAATATCTTTCACAGAGCTCACTGCTCTTTCCACTATGTAGTCCATATGTCTTGACATCCGAATGACGTCATGAGTTCATGAGTCCAAGTGACAGAATAGAAAATGTCACCCCTGATGTCTTCTTCATTTTTTCATAGTTGGATAATTCGGAAGGAAAACAGATTTGAGAGAGGTCTGTAGCCAAAGAGGGCATTGTGTCAGGAAAACTACAACAATACTGTGTAACAAACCACCCCAAAGCTCAGTAGCTTAAAGCAACAATAATTGATCACAGCTCACACAGAAGTGCAGATCAGCCGGGACTTGGCTAATCTAGGCTGGGCTTGGTTGAGGCAGAAATGTCTTTAGCCTGTGGTATCAGGGGAGATTCTGCTTCAGAGGCAGTTCAATGGAGGCAATTCAGCTACAGGATGAGAGTCTGGCTTACTCAGATCTTTTCCCTCTGTCTTATTCCATAGCTCAAGCTAAAGGGGCAGTTGTGATTTAGGGATGTGCTTCTTATGACAGCGTAGGAAATGGAGGAAGGCAAATGTCGTGAGCCTGAAGGCCAAGGCCAGAGACCTCATTGTTACTTCCACCTGTAGGACATTGAACAAAACCAGGGCTGAGTCCCAAACCAAAGGGAGAAAAAGTGGACTACGTCCTCAGTGAGGTGACCTCAAGGCAGAGTTGCAAGAAAGGTAAAGAAATAGAGCGAGATATTCATTCTGCTCTCTAAGAGGTTGCTCTCTAAGTAACCTTTGATTTGAAAATCTGAGATGAGGTACATACTTTGACAGTGAAAATAAATTCACCTTTCTTCCTTCCATCCATCCTTCCATTCATCCATCCTTCTGACAAATGTCAGCCTACTGGGCCAAACAGTGCTACAGGCACTGGAAATGTAAAATGAATAAAAAATGTTATCTGCCCTTCAGATAAAACATGAACAATATCTTCGTAGCATGTGGGAACTTTCATACACTAAAGGGAGAGTAAATTGGAACAATTTTTCTGGATGTTAGTTTGGAATATAAATAGGAAGTTTTGAAAAAAAAAGTTCATATGATTTGACACAACCACTTTTCATCTCAACATTTCATTTAAGAAAATAACTGAAGAAGTATACCCAGGTGTACATACAGGGATATTGATCAAATGTTGTTCAAAAGAGCAAATATAGGAAAACAGCCTAAATTCATTAGTATCCAATGAACTTCTGGAAGGAAATACACCAAGTATCAAAAGTAGCTATCTCTGGTTGGTAGGATTAGAGATGATATTTTTCTTCTTGTTTCTGTTGGTTTCTATTTTGTCTACAGTGACTAGGGGCTATTTACATAAAAATGAATTAAATTAAAAAGATGACTAATCCAATGCAACTTGATATCATAGTTTGATTATCACTAAAACAGAAAAATCAGGGTTGCCAATGGACACATTAACAAATAGTTAAAATGTAAAGTGTAATTTGGATCATGATAGCTTGCTGTGTACCAAGTACAAAGAACCTAACTCGGTCCTGGGGAGGGCGAGTCCGAGGGAAACTTGACAGAGGAGATTCTATAGGATCTAAATCTGGAAGGACATGTGGGAGCTTGCCACGGGGAGGAAGGGCAGGGAGGGTGTGTTCCCGGTGGAGGGTAATCCTTTGTAGAGGTCACGAACAGTTAAGGATGTAGAAAGGAGGACAATTCACATTTCCGTCATTATTCAAAACCTTTAGTGAGATTGAGGAACTGAGGAAGACTTGAATACGTTTATGAATTCTCACTAGAATGTACTTAAGTCATCACATCAGTACATGTTTGTCATTCAGGAGGCACCACTGAAGGAAAGAAGAATGTGTTTTATTCAGAGGAAGTGAAGGATCTTAGATTATGCTATTGAGGAAATAGTTGTAAATTGCGTTCACTTTTTCACGGTCCTTAACTAAAGGTTTGACTCAGCCTTAAAAAGCTGAGGTAGCAGGCTTCCGTGGTGGCGCAGTGGTTGAGAGTCCGCCTGCCGATGCAAGGGACACGGGTTCGTGCCCCGGTCCTGGAGGATCCCACATGCCGCGGAGCGGCTAGGCCCATGAGCCATGGCTGCTGAATCTGCACATCTGAAGCCTGTGCTCCGCAACGGGAGAGGACACAACAGTGAGAGGCCCGCTTACCACAAAAGAAAAAAAAAAAAAAGCTGAGGTAGCTACTGAAAAGACTGTTGATTTGAATAATGCTTTAGATTTGAAAATGACAGCTCTCTCATAAGCAAGACATTTTTTCTTGGGAAGGCAGGATAGAGTTTTTTAAAACCATTGGGAGGATGTGGTCCATTGACTGATTTCCATTTCTGGACTTATTCTGGATTTATAACCATAAGATTTCATCAGATTTGGGCTTGAGAGGAGAATTTCTGCCAGGCAGATATTTTAGACAGGACCAGATTGACGGACATCATCAAATTTCAAGATTGTTACACTTTCCACCAACTATCATATTCATCCATGCTTTGCATATGCCCACTGTTTTTTTTTTTTTCCTTTTCCTAGAGCTTTTTTATGGTGATTATTTTCTTCTGTTAATGTAGAAATTTGAATTTCCTAAACTTCCGGTTTTTCATAGAGTCAAGCATATTTTGCTTCCCTCCTCAATCAATAACACTAATGGAAAGAATATGAATACAAGACCAAATTTTAAATTGTGCTACAAATTATAAATTTTGCTACAATTTCATTTCTATTCTAGAGGATTTATATTTGATTTCTGCCTAATTATTTCATGTGTATATCTTATCTCCTCCTTGCAAAAGGTTAATTATTTCTTTCAATGCAGAGCCGAAGCACATACATGTTTTGTCTTTTTGTCCCATTCCCTACCTCTGCTAACAGACATATATAGCACTAAGCTATGTAATTTAGTGAAGTTGATGAATCTGGAGAAACTCATGTACACTCCAATCTCTTTGCTCTTCTAAAATATTTATATCCATATATCTTGCATTTTCAACATTTTAGTAAAGTTTTCAACTTAAATTTCTACAGTAAAAATCATTTGCCAGGTACATTTGCACCTAAATCTTACGTTATTTCTTGACGGATGTAAAGAGAGGCTAAAATAAAATTTTAAAATATACACACAGCATACGTACAAGGAAAGTAAGTTAAAGCTCTTTGTTTAAATGGTCTTTCAACTACATCTATATTTCAGTTGTTTCTGGTTCTCTTTAGACCAATAGTTTCTAATCTTTTCTGGACATTACAATCATCTGAGAAGCTATTAAAATACTCATAACTCAAGTCTCACCCCAAAGCAATTAAATCTGTATCTATGGGGGTAGGATCCATCATGAGTATTTCACACATCTCCTCAGGCAGTTGTAGGGTCAAAGTCATACTTATTGAATCAGACTTCTCCAAAAATAGTAAAGGTTTTGATTTATTCAAAGAAACCTAATTGATAGTCAAATTAATTTTAGGCTCAATATGATTTGAAGAATATAGTGAGAATTGCCAATTAGGCACAAGATATGGAGAGAGCCAACAGGAATTTTAAGACCCAAGGGTCAAAAACTATTATTCCAAAGAGTTTACCACTTCGGCCATAGCAGTCCACTGTTCTTTCAACTTAAGGCCATAACACCCAGACTATTCAGCTGCCCATGTATTTTTCTGACTCCTTTACACCTGAACAAAATGTGTTTTCAGATTAACCAGGTGATCTGGTATTAGACTCAACCCTCCATTTCAAGATGGACACTGGAAGCCTGTCACAGCATCCCCTCAACCCAGAGCCCTTTCCCAAAGGGTAACCTCACAGCAGATCTGAAAGGGGGCTGGTAACTCTGCCAACACAGAGATAAACCCAAGAAGGAAACTGGATTCCCAACTTGAGATCTTGACCTCTGTGCCATTTTGTTTAGTATGAGCACTTACTTGTGTTTTTCCTTCTCAAATACTCCCTCTTCTGAGATGACATGCCCTCTGGCTTCAGATTACAAAAAAAAAAAAGGTTTTTTTGACCCACTGTTTTCCATAACAGTTTTATCTAATATCTTTTGAAATATTTTAAATGCTAACTAGTAATTGTGTTTACATCATCTCTGAGAATGGCACACAGTTCAGAGAGAAACAGCCAAAACAGTTCAGTGCTTTTGGCTTATTGTTTGACTATCTGAAAACATTGCAGCTGGAAAGAATTCCATTAATTTGTGGCTAGCATCAGTACATCAGCCTCAAGAGCTTCCAAGTAAACAGAGGGAAATTGGCATGGCTATCTTGTGGCAAGAAGCAAAGAACAGAATGGTACAGAGTTTTCCAAGAAGGAAACATTAACCCAGATGTGAACAAGACAATGAATGAATTGTTCATCGGAACTTTCAACCTTTCAGCTGTGAGAGGAAATTATAATCACCAATGCATCCAAACACTCAAAAGGAGACTTAAACCTGAAAATTATCCACTGTGGCCCAGGCACAATTATATCTCATTGGTCCATGAAGTATAGGCATCCCAATTTAACTCAGACACTTAACTAAATTAAACTTCTCTTTAGGGGAAACCCAGAAGACCGTGTGGTCCTTTGACACACACACACACACACACACACATACACACACACACCCTACACTAAAAAAACAACTGGCATTTATCTTGAGTCAACTCTTCATCCTTATTGCATAACACTCCCTTCACTCCTAATCAGAAAGGTAATTTTTCTTCTAATATAGTAAACATAATTTATTTGCAAATATACTAGAAGGGATTACAGCTATTTTAGGCTTCTGACTTCACGAAGTTTTGTAGTACCATAACTTTTTTGTCCTGCCAAAGTACAGAAGTGTTTGTATGTTCTTTGCCTAGATGCTAAAGTTCTGATGCATGTGTTTTTTTAAAATTGAATTATAGATGATTTACAATGTTGTATTAGTTTCAGGTGTACAGCAAAGTGATTCAGCTTTACATACATATATTATTTTTTTCAGATTCTTTTCCCTTATAGGTTATTACAAAATATTGAGTATAGTTCTCTGCACTGTACAATGTGTCCGTGTTGGTTATCTATTTTATATATAGTAGTGTGTATATGTTAATCCCAAACTCCTAATTTATCCCTCCTTCCCCCCCTTTCCCCTTTGGTAACTGTAAGTTTGTTTTCTATGTCTGTGGGTCTATTTCTGTTTTGTATATAAGTTCATTTGTATCATTTTTTTTAAGATTCCACATATAAGCAATAGCGTATGATATTTGTCTTTCTCTGTCTGGCTTACTTCACTTAGTATGATAATCTCTAGATCCATCCCAAAAAAAGCTACTGTAAGTAGCTTAAATAATTTTACACAGTGACCAGATAATCAGACAGCCTTCTCTGTTCTAGGTGTTCAATTAGTCTTTGGTTCTCTTGGAATTTCTGTATCATGTAAATCCCAAATCAGATTGTTTTAATGTTCCTCTTTTTAACTGGTTGTGTTTTTGCATCACTCATAGTTCAGCCAAAGTGTCCCCTCCCATGAGCCATCAGGAAAGTTCCTTCTGGCACATTTAGTTTAACTGATCAATAATGATTGAAACTGTTTTAATATCACTTGTATGTATCTTCCATAAAAATTGTTCTGATGTCACGTTGCTACATATAATGCAAAAAAAAAAAAAGACTTGACTATCTTATGTAACCTCTGGAAACTGTTCTAAAGTTATTAACTGTTAAAAAAATCAAATCTATAAAATATCTCTACTAATTTTGACCAATTGAAAATATATATGAATTATTTTAGGAATGATTTTAGATATGTGTAAGGACATATGTAAAATACATTCATGTATATTAATATAGAATGTTCACAAAAACAAAACCAATGAGTTTTTGAGAAAAGGAAAGAAAAAGACTACTGCAAATATTATAGCTTAGGGAAGAGCCAATGAAGCTTAAGTTATGCTCAGGTAAGTTAGAGCATAATGACTGATTCTGATAATACCTAATATACTATTACTTTATTTTTGAAAACAACATTTTATGCACAAGCTCCTAGTTATAAACGTAGTACCTCATGGGCTCTTGGCCCATAAATATTTCTGTAAAAGTGCTCTTTTAAAGTGAACAGAATGAAAATCTGAACAAATTGCATATCTTAGGATATTTTGATATAAGAATTCAAAGCTGTAGGCTTAAGTTATTCCACTTTATTTTTATGAGAAAGAACCTCAGTATGGTAAAAGGGAATTCTCTGCCCTGTTCTCTTCAAATTTTGGCTTTTGCCAAATGTGGCAAGCCCATGTGAATCAGATGGTAAACTCAATAAGTATGTTTCCAATCTGTTTACACTCAATTAATAAAATGTTGATTTGTAGAAGAGATTTCATGCCCAAGAGGTTTTATGGGGGAAGTCTTAAATCTGACTTTCTCCTTAGAAATTGGACATGACACTTTTGTCAGAAGAATGTCCAAATAATGGATGGCTATTGCAGTTCAGGAATCAAGGGCAACATTTCCAAAATTCTATTTTATACTCAAAATCTCATATTTCCAAAAACTAAACCAGGTACCCACGTGCCAGAGGAAACGTGCTAATGGTGGATTTCCTTTTGTGATCCTTGTATAAATTGTGAATATTGGTTTTTGTGTAGAAATCATAACACATAATATCATGAATTTTCATCTCAAATTTTGATATAAAATATAGCCTAGGACTACTGGAAGTTAAGACATTTTTCCTCTTGACATTTCACAGGGAGTGAACCTCCCTTGTGTGTTTTTCCTTAAGAGTGTATTCTAAGGTGTATTCTAAAGCAATGATTTTCAAACTTTTGACTGGTAGCCAATGCAAAAAAACAAAAACAAAACAAAACAAAACCTCTGCATTTTACTTTGACACTTGGTACACACATACATGTATATGTATAATTGAAACATAAGTTTAACAAAACAAAACTTCCCTTCATTACAAGTATTATATTATCTATTCCACTCCATTTATTTCTGTTCTTATTCTGTTTTATTTTCGCATGTTGGTTATGACCCACTATATTAATTTTATGAACCATCCATGGTTCCTCATCCAGATTTTGGGAAACACTTCTCTAAGAAGAATCTTGGCCCTTCCTTCCTCTGTGTTGGAGTTGGAAAGTCCTTTATACACTCATGTCCTCATTAGGCTCTCCATTATGATTAGGACCCCAAAAGTGTAAGTACAATCCAGGCCCTTAACAGAAAATGCAGGTGGAAAATCACTGTTGTTTAATATATAAAATCTTGCCTGTGAGAAGCTGTCTTTGTGGAGATTGTCTGAAGGACTGGCAGACCATTCACAGAAATGGTTCACCTTTGACCCGTGGAGGAAGCCACACCAACAAAATTCATAAAGTGGTTTTCATCAAGGTTCCATCAGCATATGCCTCCAAAAGTTGCTGAGAGAATCAAGTCTCAGGAAGAAGTGTATCTAATTTAGGGATGCTCTGGTCCAGGGCATCTCACACTTTAAAAAATGTGATTCTGCATTTTTAACAAGCTCTGAGGTGAGGTCAGTGCTGTTGGTACAAGAAACACACTTCGGGTGACAAGGGTCTATAAGAAATTATGTTGTTCCTGAAATTAGGCATTTCAATTTTTTCGGGGGGCTCTTGAGATAATTTGTTTTGGATATGTATCAAGAATTGTTATTTTCTTGATCAATTGCTTTGCATTTGGGAAGAAGTTGTTACATTTTATTAAATTAGTGTCATTCCTGGATGACCCATACATTCCATTGATTTTCCACTGATTTATTTTCTTTTTCTTTTTTTGCTTTCTCAGCTCTTAATAATTTACATTCTGATTCCACCTCACTTGTACATATTTTTAAGAAATATTTCATATATTCAAAAAACAAAACATGGATGAGAAAACATTGTTCAAGGCCCCAGGATCTATGGGAGAGCTGAATCAGTGTCCACAGACCCACAGTCTGTGCTGCACTGGATTTCTCAGTGGTGCATCTCATCAGCACCAAGTCCTGCTGAACTTTTCATGGATGCCAAATGAGAATTTCCCTTTGACAGAGGCCAGCATGCCACCTGGCCTGTACATGAATACTCGAGCCTTGAGCTTCTAGAGTGAGAGAGGGAATGTGGAAGGAAAAGTTTCATTTTGCCTTCATTTGAGGATACTGGGCACTCAATGAAACTAGCTTGAGATCCCTATTTCCCAACCACAATCATGGGAAAACACCTGTCCCTCTGTTAGATTTTAAATGGCAGCATGATTACAGCTAGGCAAAAAATTATGCATGCCTTTGCCCAGGATGTGAAAAAAAAAAAAATCACCTTATGTATTACAGTGGTAATTGCTTTGTTTATAATTCTCTGCTGTGGTTATAATATCTGCACAAAGAATTAAATTTAAGATGACTTTTAAGTTTAGTCTGAATTAATGGTAAGGATCAAAAGCTCATAAATTTAAATTTTAACAATAAATAAGATGTACAGTGGTGAACAGAGAAAAAATTTATTTGTAGACACAAACCTCAATGGTGTCTTAAATTCATGAACTTATCTTTCCGTTGCAAACTAAAAGGTATTTCCATAAGTGAAACATATGTCAGCCATGTTTCTGCACTTTAAAAAGAAATAGCATATTAAAATATGCACATGGGAATCATGGAACATTCCTCTGAGTGTACTTGGTGTAAGTCAGATTCTTATTTAATTCTTGCTGATTCCCACACAGATCAATGTTAGAGAGATGCTACCAAGGATGTGACTCTAAAAAGAAAGAAAATAACATGTCCAGCTTGTCCTTTTTAGCTTGGAGAAGGGAATATTTAAAGGAAAATGAAAAGCTTTTATGACCTAAAGTGCTTTCCCCATAGTGATCAGCAAGCAGCTGATCCTGTTCTCCATCGAAGAAGAAATGGGAAACAGGATTAGAAACAAAAAATAATTTATCACAGTGGAAGCAGGTGGCATTTGGAGCCACTGGACTCTGGTATCTTCCGTGAATGGTCAACCTATAGGCTGGTTGCTCCTTCTTGGTAGCATGACGGGGCTATGGCACTGGCAACTAGGATACCCTTGGGAATAACTCTCCATTTCCATTTTTACCAAAGAGGTAAATTAGACTCAAGATCTAACACTTGGCGTTTCTAGATAAAGTACCACCTGAAGTTCAACAAAATCCAGGATAGGATGGATCAACAACTCTCAGAGGATTAGGTTTCTGTTTTTATTTTATTTATTATTTGTTTTAATCAGCAACATCTCATATTTCATATCACTCATCCACACGCACACGTGCAACGTGCACCTGCACGAACACAGCCAAGATAAAACAGTTTCCACATGAACTTAAGAAAACTTTATAAATGCTTTCCATCTATTTCCTCATCTGTAAAATGAGGGTGTTGGATCAGATTAGATCACCTTTACGATCTCTTCTAGCTCTAAGGATATATCAGCTCAGTGCCGTCAGAACAGGAAGCGAGCATGTGGGGAAAACTGCATGTGGTTCTTTAAGACAGGACGCCACAAGCCCCAAAGAAATGTCATCATGGCCCTATTTTGACATCTCTAAGTTTCTCTCTGGCCCTTAAGCCCAGTGAATACTGCATTGTAATCCTTCATTTTGTGAAAGTTCACAAGGTCTTTTGAAGCCTAGCCTTGGAACTGGCACACCCTCACTTCCACTGCATTCTTTTGTTCAAAACAAGTCACAAAGTCAATCCAGACTCAAAGGTTGGGAAAATAGACTCCTCTCTTGATGTGAGGAGCTACAAATTCATGTTGTGAAACACCTGGATGTAAGGAAGGGTGGAGAATCAAGGGTATTTTTGCAATCAGTTTAACCCATGCATCATACAACCATTACAAAAAAAAATCTGCATGCTGCCAGTAAATGTCTTCATCTTCATTAATAGGGTTTCCAGCCTCATTTTTTAAGTCCATGAGGACTCACATTCCATTCCAAATACTGGGGTATGTATGGTTGTAAACTGCCCAAAGTCAAACTCATGGACTCACTTCCTTTTATTGTTCAACCTTTGTAAGCTAACCATAATATTCTCCACCCCTGAGTGCTCTTGACTGGTGGAGATGATGGAGTAAAAGTCATCAAATCTTACTGTCCAATATATCTCTCTGCAAACTAGGCGAAGATCTCTATATCCTGACCATTTCAAGATCTCAGTCTTCTATAAAATTAATGGTCAGCCAAGGGATGTGGGAAGGAGTGGTAAGGGAATTGTTCTAAGCCCCACTTTGATTTCTGTAAGGAGTCTTGTGCTTTCCTTAACCTCACACATTCATTGGTGTCTGTATGGAAATCTTCCATTTTTCTTTTTGAATTAAAAATTGGGCTTCCCTGGTGGCGCAGTGGTTGAGAGTCCGCCTGCCGATGCAGGGGACACGGGTTCGTGCCCCGGTCTGGGAAGATCCCACAATGCCGTGGAGCGGCTGGGCCCGTGAGCCATGGCCGCTGAGCCTGCACGTCCGGAGC